>NC_069500.1:990750911-990930911 GCF_027579735.1 Bombina bombina
AGAGCATGCTGAGTATGATGTCACGGGGACTAGAGATCAGTGTCAACAGCGAAGCCGTCATGACAAATGTTTTCTCTTGGATGTATTATCTGCCCTTTGGACCTTTTAGAGAGCTTAGGGAAGTTGTAATTGACATCACAGCCTTTCTCAAGAGGATCATTGAAGAGCACAAGAAATCCTTAAACCCGGAGAACCCTAGGGATTTTATTGATATGTACCTGCTTCATATAGAAGAAGAGGAAAAGAACCAAGCTGAGAGTAGCTTTAACACAGACTATTTGTTTTATATTATTGGGGATCTTTTTATTGCAGGTACCGACACAACTACAAACACGCTTGTATGGTCTCTGCTATATATGTGCCATCACACAGATGTACAAGGTAACTGTTCTTTATGTATTATTATATTGTTTAACCAGTTAGATTATGTTAGCTTTAATGTCTCAGTAATTTGATGGTTTACACAAGTAGTTCATTTTTTGTCTCCCCTTTTTACTTGATAATAACATTTCTAGTTTCACAGTAATGTGACTATTTTAATTAAAAATGTAAATATTTATATAGAAAATGGCACTATACACTTCTTTGTCATTTTTAATAGTCGTTTAGCCTCTGAATAGCAGAGGAACCTCAGTAAAAATATAAAGCAAGTGTTTAGTTTCATTGTCTTATAGACACCTGTATTAACAGTTGCTGTCATATGCTACTCCTTACCAACCCACCATGCTCCTACTACAGTTAAACCTACAACTATAAAGGGATACTGAACCCAATTTCTCCAACATAGGTGTGTCCGGTCCACGGCGTCATCCTTACTTGTGGGATATTCTCTTCCCCAACAGGAAATGGCAAAGAGCCCAGCAAAGCTGGTCACATGATCCCTCCTAGGCTCCGCCTTCCCCAGTCATTCTCTTTGCCGTTGTACAGGCAACATCTCCACGGAGATGGCTTAGAGTTTTTTGGTGTTTAACTGTAGTTTTTATTATTCAATCAAGAGTTTGTTATTTTAAAATAGTGCTGGTATGTACTATTTACTCTGAAACAGAAAGGTGATGAAGATTTCTGTTTGTAAGAGGAAAATGATTTTAGCAACCGTTACTAAAATCGATGGCTGTTTCCACACAGGACTGTTGAGAGGAATTAACTTCAGTTGGGGGAAACAGTGAGCAGACTTTTGCTGCTTGAGGTATGACACATTTCTAACAAGACGATGTAATGCTGGAAGCTGTCATTTTCCCTATGGGATCCGGTAAGCCATTTTTATTACATAAGAAAAAAAAAAAAGCTTCACAAGGGCTTTTAAGACTGTAGACATTTTCTGGGCTAAAACGATTGATATATAAGCACATTTTAATACTTCATAGCTTTGAGGAATTATTTTATTCTTGGGAATTATGTAAAATAACCGGCAGGCACTGTATTGGACACCTTATTCTCTAGGGGCTTTCCCTAATCATAGGCAGAGCCTCATTTTCGCGCCTCTATTGCGCACTTGTTTTTGGGAAGCATGACATGCAGATGCATGTGTGAGGAGCTCTGATACATAGAAAAGACTTTCTGAAGGCGTCATTTGGTATCGTATTCCCCTTTGGGCTTGGTTGGGTCTCAGCAAAGCAGATACCAGGGACTGTAAAGGGGTTAAATATAAAAACGGCTCCGGTTCCGTTATTTTAAGAGTTAAAGCTTTCAAATTTGGTGTGCACTGTGGTGAAATTTTGGTGAATTTTGAACAATTCCTTCATACTTTTTCACATTTGCAGTAATAAAGTGTGTTCAGTTTAAAATTTAAAGTGACAGTAACGGTTTTATTTTAAAACGTTTTTTGTACTTTGTTATCAAGTTTATGCCTGTTTAACATGTCTGAACTACCAGATAGACTGTGTTCTGTATGTGGGGAAGCCAAGGTTCCTTCTCATTTAAATAGATGTGATTTATGTGACACAAAATTTAGAGAAAATGATGCCCAAGATGATTCCTCAAGTGAGGGGAGTAAGCATGGTACTGCATCATCCCCTCCTTCGTCTACACCAGTCTTGCCCACACAGGAGGCCCCTAGTACATCTAGTGCGCCAATACTCCTTACTATGCAACAATTAACGGCTGTAATGGATAATTCTATCAAAAACATTTTAGCCAAAATGCCCACTTATCAGCGAAAGCGCGACTGCTCTGTTTTAGAAAATACTGAAGAGCATGAGGACGCTGATGATATTGGTTCTGAAGTGCCCCTACACCAATCTGAGGGGGCCAGGGAGGTTTTGTCTGAGGGAGAAATTTCAGATTCAGGGAAAATTTCTCAACAAGCTGAACCTGATGTAATTACATTCAAATTTAAATTGGAACATCTCCGCGCCCTGCTTAAGGAGGTGTTATCTACTCTGGATGATTGTGAGAATTTGGTCATTCCAGAGAAATTATGTAAAATGGACAAGTTCCTAGAGGTCCCGGGGCCCCCCGAAGCTTTTCCTATACCCAAGCGGGTGGCGGACATTGTAAACAAAGAATGGGAAAGGCCCGGCATACCTTTCGTCCCTCCCCCTATATTTAAGAAATTGTTTCCTATGGTCGACCCCAGAAAGGACTTATGGCAGACAGTCCCCAAGGTCGAGGGGGCGGTTTCTACTCTAAACAAACGCACCACTATACCCATAGAAGATAGTTGTGCTTTCAAAGATCCTATGGATAAAAAATTAGAGGGTTTGCTTAAAAAGATGTTTGTTCAGCAAGGTTACCTTCTACAACCAATTTCATGCATTGTTCCTGTCACTACAGCAGCGTGTTTCTGGTTCGATGAACTAGAAAAGGCGCTCAATAAAGTTTCTTCTTATGAGGAGATTTTGGACAGAATTCATGCTCTCAAATTGGCTAACTCTTTCACCCTAGACGCCACTTTGCAATTGGCTAGATTAGCGGCGAAAAATTCTGGGTTTGCTATTGTGGCGCGCAGAGCGCTTTGGCTAAAATCTTGGTCAGCGGATGCGTCTTCCAAGAACAAATTGCTTAACATTCCTTTCAAGGGGAAAACGCTGTTTGGCCCTGACTTGAAAGAGATTATTTCTGATATCACTGGGGGCAAGGGCCACGCCCTTCCTCAGGATAGGTCTTTCAAGGCCAAAAATAAACCTAATTTTCGTCCCTTTCGCAGAAACGGACCAGCCCCAAGTGCTACGTCCTCTAAGCAAGAGGGTAATACTTCTCAAGCCAAGCCAGCCTGGAGGCCAATGCAAGGCTGGAACAAAGGTAAGCAGGCCAAGAAACCTGCCATGGACCGGATCTGGTGGGGGGCAGACTCTCTCTCTTCGCTCAGGCTTGGGCAAGAGATGTTCTGGATCCTTGGGTGCTAGAAATAGTCTCCCAAGGTTATCTTCTGGAATTCAAGGGGCTTCCCCCGAGGGGGAGGTTCCACAGGTCTCAATTGTCTTCAGACCACATAAAAAAACAGGCATTCTTACATTGTGTAGAAGACCTGTTAAAAATGGGAGTGATTCATCCTGTTCCATTAGGAGAACAAGGGATGGGGTTCTACTCCAATCTGTTCGTAGTTCCCAAAAAAGAGGGAACATTCAGACCAATCTTAGATCTCAAGATCCTAAACAAGTTTCTCAAGGTTCCATCGTTCAAAATGGAAACCATTCGAACAATTCTTCCTTCCATCCAGGAAGGTCAATTCATGACCACGGTGGATTTAAAGGATGCGTATCTACATATTCCTATCCACAAGGAACATCATCGGTTCCTAAGGTTCGCATTTCTGGACAAGCATTACCAGTTTGTGGCACTTCCGTTCGGATTAGCCACTGCTCCAAGAATTTTCACAAAGGTGCTAGGGTCCCTTCTAGCGGTGCTAAGACCAAGGGGCATTGCAGTAGTACCTTACTTGGACGACATTCTGATTCAAGCGTCGTCCCTTCCACAAGCAAAGGCTCACACGGACATTGTCCTGGCCTTTCTCAGATCTCACGGGTGGAAAGTGAACGTAGAAAAAAGTTCTCTATCTCCGTCAACAAGGGTTCCCTTCTTGGGAACAATAATAGACTCCTTAGAAATGAGGATTTTTCTGACAGAGGCCAGAAAATCAAAACTTCTAAACTCTTGTCAAATACTTCATTCTGTTCCTCTTCCTTCCATAGCGCAGTGCATGGAAGTAATAGGTTTGATGGTAGCGGCAATGGACATAGTTCCTTTTGCGCGAATTCATCTAAGACCATTACAACTGTGCATGCTCAGTCAGTGGAATGGGGATTATACAGACTTGTCTCCGACGATACAAGTAGATCAGAGGACCAGAGATTCACTCCGTTGGTGGCTGTCCCTGGACAACCTGTCACAGGGGATGAGCTTCCGCAGACCAGAGTGGGTCATTGTCACGACCGACGCCAGTCTGGTGGGCTGGGGCGCGGTCTGGGGACCCCTGAAAGCTCAGGGTCTTTGGTCTCGGGAAGAATCTCTTCTCCCGATATATATTCTGGAACTGAGAGCGATATTCAATGCTCTCAAGGCTTGGCCTCAGCTAGCAAAGGCCAAATTCATACGGTTTCAATCAGACAACATGACGACTGTTGCGTACATCAACCATCAGGGGGGAACAAGGAGTTCCCTGGCGATGGAAGAAGTGACCAAAATCATTCAATGGGCGGAGACTCACTCCTGCCACTTGTCTGCAATCCACATCCCAGGAGTGGAAAATTGGGAAGTCGTCAGACATTTCATCCGGGGGAGTGGGAACTCCATCCGGAAATCTTTGCCCAAATTACTCAGTTATGGGGCATTCCAGACATGGATCTGATGGCCTCTCGTCAGAACTTCAAGGTTCCTTGCTACAGGTCCAGATCCAGGGATCCCAAGGCGACTCTAGTAGATGCACTAGTAGCACCTTGGACCTTCAAACTAGCTTATGTATTCCCGCCGTTTCCTCTCATCCCCAGGCTGGTAGCCAGGATCAATCAGGAGAGGGCATCGGTGATCTTGATAGCTCCTGCGTGGCCACGCAGGACTTGGTATGCAGACCTGGTGAATATGTCATCGGCTCCACCATGGAAGCTACCTTTGAGACGGGACCTTCTTGTTCAAGGTCCGTTCGAACATCCGAATCTGGTCTCACTCCAACTGACTGCTTGGAGATTGAACGCTTGATCTTATCAAAGCGAGGGTTCTCAGATTCTGTCATTGATACTCTTGTTCAGGCTAGAAAGCCTGTAACTAGAAAAATCTACCACAAAATATGGAAAAAATATATCTGTTGGTGTGAATCTAAAGGATTCCCTTGGGACAAGATAAAAATTCCTAAGATTCTATCCTTTCTTCAAGAAGGTTTTGGAGAAAGGATTATCTGCAAGTTCCTTGAAGGGACAGATTTCTGCCTTGTCTGTGTTACTTCACAAAAAGCTGGCAGCTGTGCCAGATGTTCAAGCCTTTGTTCAGGCTCTGGTTAGAATCAAGCCTGTTTACAAACCTTTGACTCCTCCTTGGAGTCTCAATTTAGTTCTTTCAGTTCTTCAGGGGGTTCCGTTTGAACCCTTACATTCCGTTGATATTAAGTTATTATCTTGGAAAGTTTTGTTTTTGGTTGCAATTTCTTCTGCTAGAAGAGTTTCAGAATTATCTGCTCTGCAGTGTTCTCCTCCTTATCTGGTGTTCCATGCAGATAAGGTGGTTTTGCGTACTAAACCTGGTTTTCTTCCGAAAGTTGTTTCTAACAAAAACATTAACCAGGAGATAGTCGTGCCTTCTTTGTGTCCGAATCCAGTTTCAAAGAAGGAACGTTTGTTGCACAATTTGGACGTAGTTCGTGCTCTAAAATTCTATTTAGATGCTACAAAGGATTTTAGACAAACATCTTCCTTGTTTGTTGTTTATTCTGGTAAAAGGAGAGGTCAAAAAGCAACTTCTACCTCTCTCTCTTTTTGGCTTAAAAGCATCATCAGATTGGCTTACGAGACTGCCGGACGGCAGCCTCCTGAAAGAATCACAGCTCATTCCACTAGGGCTGTGGCTTCCACATGGGCCTTCAAGAACGAGGCTTCTGTTGATCAGATATGTAAGGCAGCGACTTGGTCTTCACTGCACACTTTTACTAAATTTTACAAATTTGATACTTTTGCTTCTTCTGAGGCTATTTTTGGGAGAAAGGTTTTGCAAGCCGTGGTGCCGTCCATCTAGGTGACCTGATTTGCTCCCTCCCTTCATCCGTGTCCTAAAGCTTTGGTATTGGTTCCCACAAGTAAGGATGACGCCGTGGACCGGACACACCTATGTTGGAGAAAACAGAATTTATGTTTACCTGATAAATTACTTTCTCCAACGGTGTGTCCGGTCCACGGCCCGCCCTGGTTTTTTAATCAGGTCTGATAATTTATTTTCTTTAACTACAGTCACCACGGTATCATATGATTTCTCCTATGCAAATATTCCTCCTTTACGTCGGTCGAATGACTGGGGAAGGCGGAGCCTAGGAGGGATCATGTGACCAGCTTTGCTGGGCTCTTTGCCATTTCCTGTTGGGGAAGAGAATATCCCACAAGTAAGGATGACGCCGTGGACCGGACACACCGTTGGAGAAAGTAATTTATCAGGTAAACATAAATTCTGTTTTTTTTTTATTTCATGATTCAGAAACAGCATGTAATTTTAAGCAACCTTCTAATTTACTCCTATTACCAATTTTTCTTCGTTCTCTTGGTATCTTTATTTGAAAAAGCAGGAATGTAAGCTTATGGTGGGCCAAAGAAAAATTGACAGTAGGAGAAAATTAGAAAGTTGCTTAAAATTGCATGCTCTATCTGAATCATGAAAGACATTTTTTTTATTTAGTATCCCTTTAAGAGCTTCACACTTTACCACTTTCTACCACTCCACTCGTTGCAAACCTAACTTACCCAGCCTTTTTTTTCCATCCATTTAGAAGAGAAGGTGTGCTGGATAATGACTTTGAGCAGCCCCCTATTATATAATTTAAACAGGGAAGATAGCCATATTATATATAGGTGTTCCCTGCTGTTAATGGTGGAGGATGATTTTATGAAACTCATAAGTGCAAAAGCCCACGTTTTTGTTGAATATAATGACTGTGGGTTTGAGTTCAGATTGAAAACCCACAGGGACAATGGTGAAACTAGGAATTAGATAGAGACATTCCTAAAGGTGGATTGTATCATGAGTTTTGTGATTTTATTGTAGGGGTATTCAGGTGGCTGATGCCCTTTGTGAGAATTAGAGGATCTGCGGGAGTTTTTTTGTGAGGTTTGGTATGCAGAATAGGGGGTTTCTTGCAGAAGGAGTGATGTTGGGTTAGGTCTTGTGGGGAGTCCTTGACAAGTGGTACTAGATGGGGCTGCGGTGTTTTTTCTTTTTCTTTCATAAGGTGATTAGAGTCCATGAGCCATTACTCCTGTGATTCAACTCCTGGGGGCATATTTATCAAGCTCCATATGGAGCTTGAAGCCCTGTGTTTCTGGCGAGCCTGAAATAAAAAATATGAAAATACGAAAAATAACAAACACTAAATTCAAAAAATAACAAATGAAATTATCAAAAATAAAAACAATTGGGGGGGCGGAGCCAGCTACTGAAGTGACTGGACGTGTTCTTGGGGAGCTTCTGGCTTATAACTCTTATGTTTGGGGTAATCGATTAAATACAAGCTTAATTTTCCAACCAAAGAACTTAAGATCATAAACCTACCCTAGGGATACAAAATGGACATAGCGACTGCCTTGTAGATGTGCTACAGGCTCATGCCTCTCAGTACAATCATGTGGCGAGAGACGCCATTATATGAACTGGAAGCCTAAGTCTCTTCAACTGTACCTACACGGGTCCCCTACAGTTTTACCCCCAAAACAACAATACAGTCTGTGTAGAGACGACAAACGAGCAGTCACCATCGCGGTCGAAAAGACTGGCTACAAACCGAAGACAGCGGTGCCGACCACGCAACAGAAGCTGCAGACGAAAGCAGGAGTAATCGGCCATAACCACTCTACCCTGCAAGACATATCCAGTGTGGCACCACAACACTCACATCTTATAACTAGCCTTATGCACAGAAAAGGCTAACGTACACAGCCTCCTGTATATTACTGAAGTTAGCATAACTGTATGTAAGGGAATGGAGCCTCATACAGATAAGCTAATGGAGAAAATATGTAACCTCTTGAATAAGCACTTCTTGAGGCTTGAGAGACAGCTGGAACCCGCATGGCCACATGGAGAACCTGAGACTCAGGGTGAGACCATGGTAATTCCTAAGGCTGCAGCTAACTTAACAGATGTGGGACAGCCCATAAGCTATACACTCTCTGGGCAATACCGTAGTTTGCTATCAACACACCAGCGATATGAGGAGAGAGTTTTAGAGGATCATCAATCTCTGTATAGGGGAATGAAGCTAAGTGCAACCTCATCATGTTCCTTGCTAATATGGCCGTCTGGTACTGTCAATTCAGCTCACAAAGCAGCGGTTGACTATGCTACACAGGAGGTAAACCCTGGATCTCGGGACACTTCAACACTGGGCATAAGCCGACACATCCTTGGAAGCAATAATAAGAGCAACAGTGCTATTGAGAGGTTTGGAGATATCAGGAGGGAACACAACTTCTGGGCAGCTGAGTTCTCATTATATCAGAACGGCTCTAATGTCAACTTTAATCCTATTGACTGCGCTCATTTGTAATAACTTGGGCCAAGAGGTAACCTATATGTTCATTCCCTATACAATTTCTACGTTTATTACGATAAGAGATTGGAGATCCACTCCAGTTAGATTCTGGACATATCCCAAATTCCATCTATGTCACTATAAATAACAGTGAACTAAGCCCTCGTACCACCACCTTAGAACCAATTATTACAGTCATAGACTAATATTTATTATTATTATATGCCAATGCGCTGCCTTCTATACTCATCTCTTAATATGTCAACATTAAGACAGTATGTGTTTATTTGTGTTCTCTCAAAAACAGGGTATTATGTGTACTGTATCAATTCACACATCCAACTGTATACTAGTCCCACAGAGCTCAATATGGTATCCTCCCTATTAGTTATAGACTCTTGCTTAATTATGTTACTTGCCTGTCGCTGGGTATAGGGCCCATACCCAGAGGACAGGATTAAATTATAATGGTACGGATGCATTTGTGTTTTGATATAAATCAATGTAACCCATATCACATCCTACCACTATGGAGGTAGGTACTGATTTACGCTGGGACTACTTCCATTTCGGATGTACTTCTTATCCAACAGTTAAAATTAAACTTTGTAAACACTTCCAGATGTTTACAAAAATATTAAATGTATTAACTTCATAAGTAATGACAATAGCGCATGTAGAGAACTATTTATATTATCAACAGTGGTTGCCTAGTGGAGGGCTGGTATTTCCTATTCTTGACAACCCCACCCATACAGTTAGCTTTACTACAATATGCCAATCATTGATCCCTATAATACCAGAAATTACAGGAGAACTATCGACCTGTTGTTGGACAGACCTCCACCCCCCCTCATATAGAACTTTGGCACCTTTGATTGTGACCAGAGTCCTATTGCGTGGTTTCCCTTGATACATACCGCAATTTAAAATAATGTTTTTTCAACCAGATACCCAGACTTAGGTGGTTCATATATGTTCTTAGTTACCCTTATAGTCTTTATATACAAAGATCCACAGTTTAATATCTATTTTCTACATTATTATGGGTTCATTCGAAGCACCCCTTCATTCTTGTTATGCTATAAAATAAGTTTTATAGGTGAAAAAGAGAAGAATGATCCAAAAACAATGGAGCCCCACAGGAAGAATAAATAAATGCAAACTTTATTCAGATGCTTAAAAAATAGCAATGACCACACAAACAAAGTAGAGTAAGTGCTGAACTCAGACGTAGCCGAACATCCAGCCTAATGAAAGGAAAAATTTCTGACCGGTTTCGGTCTAAATAATTGTAATCATAGACATAATTGAACACACATTAGTGGTGTTTAAAAAGGATAAGAACACAATTCCATTGGCTGCGATTGATAAGGTACTAACCACTTAATGGAATATTTAAAGTTAAACTACTCTAATTCAATTTGGAGTGAATATATAAACTTACTCATATCAGATTGGCTCTTTAAACCAAGTGTAAGGTGAATAAACATTAGTTACCACAACTATATTGCGTGCAGGGGGCCAGCCTGGAACACAATTGTAACATGCCATGTACAGATACATTCAAATACAGTAAAATCTGATACAAAAAATGTTTGACCACAATACAAGGTTATCAGACACCAAGAATCAAAAAAGTCAAAAGAAAATAATTAAAAAAAAACAGCATACATGAATATACATATGGATATAAAGATAAACTTATAGGTTCCGCAGCACATAAGAAATATATCAAGCAGAATATAAATCTATCAACACTTATTACTATATGAAAGTGCAGGCAGCAACAATATCTACTTCATGGCTCAAATAATTTGAATACCAGTGATCACAACATAACCTCCTGGTGCAGATGTAGAGCTCATAAATGTTAATGCTAATTATACAATATATGGGTTCTCTCATATGTTACCGTTCCTATTACAACACATCAACCCTCTTCTAGCAAGTAGTGGTATCTATTTATAATTAAAATATTAAGGTTATCTAATTATAATTATAACATGGGGTGGAGGCACTCCCTATATACCCATTCTAAGGCAACAGCACTCTAATGCCATATAATATATATATATATAGGGCCATAACCAAATCCCAGGGGCAACTAAATGTATATTTTATTGAAAAAATAATAAACATATAAAAGAAAGTAGTGGCCCTGACTCCAGCCGTAACAAGCCCTAATATTGGGGCTGACAAAATGTAAATGCAAAAATAAGGGTTAACGTTTGAAGCATATAAAGCCATTTTTTAAATTTATTTATACAGGGAGTGCAGAATTATTAGGCAAATGAGTATTTTGACCACATCATCCTCTTTATGCATGTTGTCTTACTCCAAGCTGTATAGGCTCGAAAGCCTACTACCAATTAAGCATATTAGGTGATGTGCATCTCTGTAATGATAAGGGGTGTGGTCTAATGACATCAACACCCTATATCAGGTGTGCATAATTATTAGGCAACTTCCTTTCCTTTGGCAAAATGGGTCAAAAGAAGGACTTGACAGGCTCAGAAAAGTCAAAAATAGTGAGATATCTTGCAGAGGGATGCAGCACTCTTAAAATTGCAAAGCTTCTGAAGCGTGATCATCGAACAATCAAGCGCTTCATTCAAAATAGTCAACAGGGTCGCAAGAAGCGTGTGGAAAAACCAAGGCGCAAAATAACTGCCCATGAACTGAGAAAAGTCAAGCGTGCAGCTGCCAAGATGCCACTTGCCACCAGTTTGGCCATATTTCAGAGCTGCAACATCACTGGAGTGCCCAAAAGCACAAGGTGTGCAATACTCATAGACATGGCCAAGGTAAGAAAGGCTGAAAGACGACCACCACTGAACAAGACACACAAGCTGAAACGTCAAGACTGGGCCAAGAAATATCTCAAGACTGATTTTTCTAAGGTTTTATGGACTGATGAAATGAGAGTGAGTCTTGATGGGCCAGATGGATGGGCCCGTGGCTGGATTGGTAAAGGGCAGAGAGCTCCAGTCCGACTCAGACGCCAGCAAGGTGGAGGTGGAGTACTGGTTTGGGCTGGTATCATCAAAGATGAGCTTGTGGGGCCTTTTCGGGTTGAGGATGGAGTCAAGCTCAACTCCCAGTCCTACTGCCAGTTTCTGGAAGACACCTTCTTCAAGCAGTGGTACAGGAAGAAGTCTGCATCCTTCAAGAAAAACATGATTTTCATGCAGGACAATGCTCCATCACACGCGTCCAAGTACTCCACAGCGTGGCTGGCAAGAAAGGGTATAAAAGAAGAAAATCTAATGACATGGCCTCCTTGTTCACCTGATCTGAACCCCATTGAGAACCTGTGGTCCATCATCAAATGTGAGATTTACAAGGAGGGAAAACAGTACACCTCTCTGAACAGTGTCTGGGAGGCTGTGGTTGCTGCTGCACACAATGTTGATGGTGAACAGATCAAAACACTGACAGAATCCATGGATGGCAGGCTTTTGAGTGTCCTTGCAAAGAAAGGTGGCTATATTGGTCACTGATTTGTTTTTGTTTTGTTTTTTGAATGTCAGAAATGTATATTTGTGAATGTTGAGATGTTATATTGGTTTCACTGGTAAAAATAAATAATTGAAATGGGTATATATTTGTTTTTTGTTAAGTTCCCTAATAATTATGCACAGTAATAGTCACCTGCACACACAGATATCCCCCTAAAATAGCTATAACTAAAAACAAACTAAAAACTACTTCCAAAACTATTCAGCTTTGGTATTAATGAGTTTTTTGGGTTCATTGAGAACATGGTTGTTGTTCAATAATAAAATTAATCCTCAAAAATACAACTTGCCTAATAATTCTGCACTCCCTGTAGGAGGCCTAGAAAAAACAAAAAAAACAATCACAGGGGTTAAATATGAGGAGCAACCCATCATCTCTGCCAAAAGTTAATAATGTCAAACTCGAAATTAAATCCCCTAGGTAGTAGGCTATCCAGTTTGTGGATCCAAAAGACCTCCTGTCTACTAAGAATCTTTAGTTTGTCTCCACCTCTTGGTGGTCTCACTACCTGTTCTATAGCCTGCCACCTAAAGGAAGTTTTATATGTGTCTAGATTATTACAAATCATATGACACTTATGATAAGATGTACATGACAAGATATGTCTCAACTCTGTAAAGATTGTACTACCAACAACTTGTATTTCTGATTTGTACCATGGTTGAACCCGTTGTTGGGACGTATAATTTTCATTTCCTTTCTGTAATATTGAAAATCTTCAATAAAAACTATCTAAAAAAAACAAAAAACAATTACACCTAATCTAATATAAAAATAAAAAGCCCCCCCCAATAAAAAACCCTAGCCTACAATAAACTACCAGTAACCCTTTAAAAGGGCCTTTTGTAGGGCATTGCCCTAAAGAAATCAGCTCTTTTACCTGGAAAAAATACAAAGACCCCCCCCAACAGTAAAACCTACAACCCAACCAACCCCCTAAAATAAAAAAACCTAACTCTAACAAAAACCTAAGCTACCCATTGCCCTGAAAAGGGCATTTGTATGGGCATTGCCCTTAAAAGGGCATCCAACCTCATCCAGGCGGCGAGAAGTCTTCATCCAGGCAGCGTCTTCTATCTTCATCCCAGCGGCGCCGAGCGGATCCATCCTTGAAGACATCCGGCGGGGAACGTCCTCTTCATACATTTACCGCCGTACACTGGATCTTCAATGCAAGGGAGCCTTTTCAAAATGGTGTCCCTTGCATTCTTATTGGCTGATTTGATTCTTGAAATTCAAATCAGCCAATAGGATGAGAGCTACTGAAATTCTATTGGCTGAATTGAATAGCCAATAGAACTTCATTAGCTCTCATCATATTGGCTGTTTTGAACAGCCAATAGGATTTCAGTAGCTCTCAACCTATTGGCTGATTTGAGTTTCAAGAATCAAATCAGCCAATAGGAATGCAAGGGAATGTAGGGCAATGCCCTACAAAAGGCAATTTTAAGGGCTATTGGTAGTTTATTGTAGGCTAGGGTTTTGTTTTTTGTTTTTTTTTGGGGGGGGGTTATTTTTATAGGGCTATTAGATTAGGTGTAATTGATTTTATTTTTGATAATTTACGGCTAGATTTAGAGTTTTGTCGGTAACGACCCGCGTAGCTAACGCTGGCTTTTTTCCCCACGCACCTTTTAAATACCGCTGGTATTTAGAGTTCACAGAAGGGCTGCGTTAGGCTCCAAAAAGGGAGCGTAGAGCATAATTTACCACCACTGCAACTCTCAATACCAACGGTGCTTACGGACGCGGCCAACTTCAAAAACGTGCTTGTGCACGATTCCCCCATAGGAAACAATAGGGCCGTTTGAGCTGAAAAAAAGTCTAACACCTGCAAAAAAGCAGCGTTCAGCTCCTAACGCAGCCCCATTGTTTCCTATGGGGAAACACTTCCTAAGTCTGCACCTAACACCCTAACATGTATCCCGAGTCTAAACACCCCTAACCTTACACTTATTAGCCCCTAATCTGCCGCCCCCACTATCGCTGACCCCTGCATATTTTTTTAACCCCTAATCTGCCGCTCCGTACACCGCCGCAACCTACGTTATCCCTATGAACCCCTAATCTACTGCCCCTAACCTCCGCCGACCCCTATATTATATTTATTACCCCCTAATCTGCCCCCCCAACGTCGCCGCTACCTACCTAGAAAAGCTCTTTTACCTTACCATGCCCCAAAGAATTCTGCTCTTTTGCCTGAAAAAAAACATACAATACCCCCCCCAACATTACAACCCACCACCCACATACCCCTAATCTAACCCAAACCCCCCTTAAATAAACCTAACACTAAGCCCCTGAAGATCTTCCTACCTTATCTTCACCACGCCGGGTATCACCGATCGGTCCAGAAGAGCTTCCGAAGTTTTCATCCAAGCCCAAGCGGGGGCTGAAGAAGTCCATCATCGGGCTGAAGTCTTGATCCAAGCGGGCGCTGAAGAAGTCCATCATCGGGCTGAAGTCTTGATCCAAGCGGGCGCTGAAGAGGTCCATCATCGGGCTGAAGTCTTCTATCAATCGGCATCTTCAATCTTCTTTCTTCCAGAGCCATCTTCTTCCAGCCGACGCGGATCCATCCTCTAAACGCCTACTCGCCGAATGACGGTTCCTTTAAATGACGTCATCCAAGATGGCGTCCCTCGAATTCCGATTGGCTGATAGGATTCTATCAGCCAATCGGAATTAAGGTAGGAAAATTCTGATTGGCTGATGGAATCAGCCAATCAGATTCAAGTTCAATCCGATTGGCAGATTGAGCTTGCATTCTGATCGGAACAGCCAATAAAATGCGAGCTCAATCTGATTGGATCAGCCAATCGGATTGAACTTGAATCTGATTGGCTGATTCCATCAGCCAATCAGAATTTTCCTATCTTAATTCCGATTGGCTGATAGAATCCTATCAGCCAATCGGAATTCGAGGGACGCCATCTTAGATGACGTCATTTAAAGGAACTGTCATTCGGCGAGTAGGCGTCGGTAGAAGAGGATGGATCCGCGTCGGCTGGAAGAAGATGGCTCCGGAAGAAAGAAGATTGAAGATGCCGATTTGATAGAAGACTTCAGCCCGATGATGGACTTCTTCAGCCCCCGCTTGGGCTTGGATGAAGACTTCGGAGGCTCTTCTGGACCGATCGGTGATACCCGGCGTGGTGAAGATAAGGTAGGAAGATCTTCAGGGGCTTAGTGTTAGGTTTCTTTAAGGGGGGTTTGGGTTAGATTAGGGGTATGAGGGTGGTGGGTTGTAATGTTGGGGGGGGTATTGTATGTTTTTTTTTCTGGCAAAAGAGCAGAATTCTTTGGGGCATGCCCCGCAAAAGGCCCTTTTAAGGGCTGGTAAGGTAAAAGAGCTTTTCTATTTTTATTTTAGAATAGGGTAGGGAATTTTTTTTATTTTGGGGGGCTTTGTTATTTTATTAGGGGGCTTAGAGTAGGTGTAATTAGCTTAAAATTGTTGTAATATTTTTCTAATGTTTGTAAAATATTTTTTTATTTTTTGTAACTTAGTTCTTTTTTATTTTTTGTACTTTAGTTAGTTTATTTAATTGTATTTATTTGTAGGTAGTTTATTTCATTAATTTATTGATAGTGTAGTGTTAGGTTTAATTGTAGATAATTGTAGGTATTTTATTTAATTAGATTATTGCTAGTGTAGTGTTAGGTTTAATTGTAACTTAGGTTAGGATTTATTTTACAGGTAATTTTGTAATTATTTTAACTAGGTAGCTATTAAATAGTTATTAACTATTTAATAGCTATTGTACCTGGTTAAAATAAATACAAAGTTGCCTGTAAAATAAATATAAATCCTAAAATAGCTACAATATAATTATAATTTATATTGTAGCTATATTAGTTTTTTTTTAAAGGTAAGTATTTAGCTTTAAATAGGAATAATTTATTTAATAAGAGTTAATTTATTTCGTTAGATAAAAATTATATTTAACTTAGGGGGGTGTTAGTGTTAGGGTTAGACTTAGCTTTAGGGTTTATACATTTATTAGAGTAGCGGTGGGGTCCAGTCGGCAGATTAGGGGTTAATACTTGAAGTTAGGTGTCGGCGATGTTATGGAGGGCAGATTAGGGGTTAATAATATTTATTATAGGGTTATTGAGGCGGGAGTGAGGCGGATTAGGGGTTAATAACTTTATTATAGTAGCGGTGAGGTCCAGTCTGCAGATTAGGGGTTAATAAGTGTAGGTAGGTGGGGGCGGCAGATTAGGGGTTAATAAATATAATATAGGGGTCGGCGGTGTTAGGGGCAGCAGATTAGGGGTACATAGGGATAATGTAGGTTGCGGCGGTGTGCGGTCGGCAGATTAGGGGTTAAAAAACTTTAATAGAGTGGTGGCGATGTGGGGGGACCTCGGTTAAGGGGTGCATAGGTAGTTTAGGGTGTTAGTGTACTTTAGAGCACAGTAGTTAAGAGCTTTATGAACCGGCGTTAGCCCAGAAAGCTCTTAACTCCTGGCTTTTCTCTGCGGCTGGAGTTTTGTCGTTAGATTTCTAACGCTCACTTCAGCCAAGACTCTAAATACCGGCGTTAGAAAGATCCCATTGAAAAGATAGGATACGCAAATGGCGTGAGGGGATCTGCGGTATGGAAAAGTCGCGGCTGCAAAGTGAGCGTTAGCCCTTTACCTACATGACTCTAAATACCAGCGGTAGCCCAAACCCAGCGTTAGGAGCCCCTAACGCTGGTTTTGACGGCTAACGCAGAACTCTAAATCTAGGCGTTAGTTTGTTATTTTTCGTAATTTAGTGTTTTGTTATTTTTCATATTTTCATATTTTTTAATTGGTAGTTATTTTAATTTTAGTATGTTACATTAATTGTTAGTTTAAACTTAGGGTTTTTTAATTTCACAGGTAAGTTTTTATGTATTTTAAGATAGGGATATTGTAATTTTAATTTAAAGTTAGGGGGTGATAGGTTTAGGGGTTAATAGTTTAATTTATTAGTGGCGATGTGGGGGGCTGGCGGTTTAGGGGTTAATATGTTTATTTAGTAGTGGCGATGTGGGGGCTAGCGGTTTAGGGGTTAATACGTTTAGTTAGTGGCGGCGGAATAGGGGTTAATAACTTTATTATAGCGGCGGGGATGTGGGCAGGCGGCAGATTATGGGGTTATAAATTTTAAATAGTGTTTGCGATGCGGGAGGGTGACGGTTTATGGGTTACTAGGTAGTTTATGGGTGTTAGTGTACTTTGTAACAGTTTAGTTATGAGATTTGTGAAACATTTTTGTTACACAAAATACATAACTACTGCTTTCAGATGGCGGTATGGATCGTGTCGGTATAGGCTGTAACACAAGCATTTTACAGCACAACCTGTAATACCGGCGCTATGAAAATCCCACGCAAAAACGTAATTTTTTTTTGAGTGATTGACGTTGCGTTACCATCTAAAATTCTTGCCGTAAAGCTATACCGAAATGACTCGTAATGGCTGCGTTACTGTTTTTACGCTGAAATTGCCATTTTTTCAGCGTTAAAACCGTAACGCACAACTCGTCAACTAGGTGAGTGTCTGCAGAAATATCTGGTGCAAGGTGCACTGTGAGTTGTCCTCAAAAGGTTAATTTCCAGGTTGATCAATTTCTCTTTCTGCCTCTTTTTTTGACCTGAGAGGAAGGTCAGTTAGATATTGGTTTGTTTGCCAGGAACAGCTAATCACAAGAATGAATACTGTGGAGGGCAAAGTTTAAAAATAAAATCTGTTCTGCTGAAAGGTTAGTTCATCTCTTATTAAGCAGTAGATAAGATTTGTGCATTGATACACAAAAAACTCTACTGATAGTGACTGTGGTTGTTTTTCTGCATAGTGTTTCTGCATACTGTAACTCAGCTGCTGAATATGTCACACTTACTAACTTATTCATAACAATAATGTTTATTTCAAGAGCATTAAGAATTAGAGCCTTAGACACAGATTACGTTTGGTAAATACAGGTGCCGTTATAAGGATCAGCTGCATGCTCTCATTCCTTTTAACGGTTTGTGGTTGTATTAAGTTGAAAAGTATTACATGGATGGGACATTGTTCGTTTATGTTTATTTTGTATTTGAAATAGATGGTTTTGCTAATTGACCCCAAAATTAATTATTCACAAGAACATGCCCATTCAAATAAACTGAGCCTGCAGGAAACTTAGACCTACTTATCCCTCTATACCCTAAAGCCAATACTTATGTACTGAAATTTTAAAGGGACATAAAACAAGTTGGGATAGAGACAAAATATAATATGTACTTTAATTACTTTACCTGCAAATTTATACTGCAGTGCCTCACCATTAACCCTTTCTTTTTAGTTTCTGAATTGTAAAGCTCTAACTCCCCCCACACATTTCCTTCTATGACTATATCTATATTGTTTTGGTAAAATATAAAAATGCATAGGGATTATCTGCTGGAGCATGCCTAGAAGCTGTGAACACATTGAAATACAATGCCTGTGTCTAAACACTGATAAGGGTGGGTGGAGTTGGCTTCTCCAGGCAGTTTAGCTATGTAATTCATTCTGCTTATTTTTGAAAATTATTTTAAAATACTTGCGAGCAATTTTTAAACAATATTTTTGCAAACTAGTTTTAATTAATTAGCCCTTTTAGGATATGCACAGATCTCAACCTGTTTTATGTCCCTTTAATGTATAACATTACAAACATTTTTTTTAAACTGCATGTTTTATCTATTTCATGAAAGTTCAATTTTTATTTAACATCTGTGCGTTTCTAGGGTTGTAATAGTGCAGATCTCGCCATTAGTAGCCAGGCCACACTTTTCATACATGCCTCAGGACGGGAAGAATACAAAAATAGCATGGTCTTGCTTCTGCTGTTGGCAGGAAGCCCCTTTCAACAGGAAACGTTATGTACAGGGTACATTGCTGTCGTTAAGGGATTTTACTTATTTTATATATTCAGGGTACATATTTGAATTGCAAAAGCCTACCTGCAAACTATGGGATAAATAACAAGTGGCACACTAACGTTTGCGCCCAAGCGACATCGGGTTTTTTCCGTCATTTTGTGTGCGACGGATTGCTTGCGTATTACAAGTTGAAAGTAAATGGGAGAGTGCAATTACATTTTATGCTTGTTGGGTAAATAAAACCCTTGCATAAAGGGTAGTGCGTTAAAACACAATAAATACAACATAAATATATTCAAAATTACAGTTACAGTCATATAAACACTATCTGATAAACATTATTCGCATAAATATTTTAAAAAAGGGCTCAAAGTATATGGTATATGACAAGGTGTTTAACTAAAAAGGGCTATAATGTGTATATATACATACATATACATGTCTAAATATATTTGTGTGTGTGTGTGTATATATATATATATATATATATATATATATATATATATATATATATATATACACTATGTGTATATATATATATATATATATATATATGTGTGTGTGTGTGTGTGTTTATGTATAATTATGTGTAAATATTTATTTATGTATTTGTGTTTTGCTGTATATTCGTTGTACTTATTTAACATTCCAATGTTTTTCACATACAGGATAATGTTATTTTTATTGTAAATATATATTTCTATATGTATCTGTATATACCTATACCTGTAAATCTATTCTTATAGATATATAGGTATAGATATCTATTTTACATTACCAGTTTCACATATATATAAAAATATATATTTAATAATAAAAATTACATTTTATTTTATGTGAAGAACATAGTAATGCAAAATACTGTATGCATAATGTGATTTGTGTTTTGCGATTTAGGTCTAACGCTGTGTCGGGTTAGCACACATGAAGAATTTCTAATCTTACATCACGTTATTGAAATATTACATTTTAAATATTTTAGAAAAATGAATAATGATTAAAATTATTATGCATGGGGGGGGGCGGAGCTGACTCCTGAAGTGGCAGGACGCATCTCTATGAAGCTCTCGACTATAATATAATTATTTCTGGATTTTACCTATAAAAAATAATTTAATCTACACATTTGGAAAGAGATATGCTAGATAAACTACTGTCAGACTGAGAGTGGATATTTAGGACTGCGACCCTGACCTATGCTCTTTGGGAACGCCATTTGCAGCTGCCGCATATATCCCCCCCCCAGATTCTGGGTTACAAGGCACATTGACACCTGTGCGAATGTAATCTCTTAACCACTAGTTAACTACTCAGCCTGTGCAATGAATCCCTGGACAGCTAGTGGAAATGGATCTGGCATAATGGCAGCTGTAGAAGTCTGGAAGCAGAACATGCAGGGGCTAATAACTCAATACTTCCAAGATCTTGAGAGGGAATTTGAATCAATGCTGCCTCTACTTTACTCCGATTCTAAGCGACCAGCTGAAATTGACCAAAGTGCTTTGAAGTTATCCACTCAAGCCGCCATGACGTTCACAGCCTGAATGTACTATTGAGCAGAGATCCACTGCACAATGTAAGCCTGACCGACCCTAGGTACTTAAAAACTACAAGTACTAACCTACATGAAGAGGAGTCCTCACATGCTAAGAAAAGATTGCACCCTTAAAGAAGAACACGGTCGCCTGTTAGAGGGCAGCCGCAGCTCAGAAGCAACCACTTTGCTCCCAGGACAGTCTCTCTCCATCGAAACAGAAAACCTGGGCTTCATAGAGAGGATGACGCAAAAGTCCAGCAAATCCAATTTAGGCTGCAAAGAGATAACACAGACAGCGGCAGGCGTATTGGATCTACTCCGATAGTTTTCTGCACCAAGATTAAGATGGCCTATACTACTCTAAAAGGTCCTACAAAACATTTGCTTTGTGTGTGGTTTCTATATTATTATTGTTTTTGTATAATCACTTGACAAATCATTTACGTTGTTCACACATAAGATTTAACTTGCTGTTCTACACGTTGAGGTTATAATATATTTATATATGTTTAGAAAAGGGAACTAACTTAAAGTTTGATATTTATTCACATCAATGAGTATCCAACTCTAATTATACTGAAAGTGTTAACTGACTACTGGACCTATACCCTTCTATACTTTATGCTATGATGTTTATATGAGTATATGAGCGACATGCTGAGACATGGTTAGCCATATTACTGCCAATTCTTTTTTCTAAGAGGGCTATATGAGCAGCTTACTACAGGAGGCACTTGGTATCTATCATCAAATCTCTACCTGGTGATCATAAACTGATATAATATTTTAATCTCTCTGTCTTGCTGTCTGCGGCCGAGACAGCAGGACAGACATCATACCTTTCCAAGCACATATAACACTTTGACTAGGTAGACATATTTTCCCTGGCTTTGTCCTTCCCTCTGAGTGTAGATAGTAACTATGCGGCATGTTTGTTCTACACCTGAGCGTTTGTTAGTTCATCCAAGGATATCACCATATACTAGTAGCTAAGCTATATGTTTTTAGTGAAGAGACCAGTGGCAAGAAAATTAATAACTCTTTCTTCTATCTATACTTTCCACTACTAAGTCATTACACTCCTAGACTAAGGATAAGCGGGGTAAAATTGCATTGCTCATAATACCCTTGAATGTGTCTCCATGCGATTATCTAGTTTTAACCTCACATACTAATCTATTTAAACATAGACTTTACTACAATAGAAATGTAATTATAAAGCCTTCCCTGAGTTCAAGTGATTACTTTCCCTATATCAAAAGAGAGAGAACAGCACTCCGGAGATAGAACAAAAGCTAGAATAACTTCCATGCCTGTTCATTTTTATTGCAACTCAGGGTGCGCGTTCTTTTAGCACACTATGCCCCTTCACAGAGAAAAAATATCCTGTAGCACATCAGTCTGATCCTGCCCAATGACAATCCAGCACCGAAATACCAGGAAATTCCTCTCTGAACAAGAGAAACAACAACCACAGACAACTTTTCCTATATGACAAGGTCCCTGCTTTAATCTACTACAAGCTCAGGTTGATGTATATTCTGTCATTATTCTGATTTCCTTGGTGGTTATGGGTTTCTAGTTTCTACTACATAGAGTACTTTTTACATGCTGAATAATATCATGACCTAAAAACATAATTTATGTAAGAACTTACCTGATAAATTCATTTCTTTCATATTAGCAAGAGTCCATGAGCTAGTGACGTATGGGATATACATTCCTACCAGGAGGGGCAAAGTTTCCCAAACCTCAAAATGCCTATAAATACACCCCTCACCACACCCACAAATCAGTTTAACAAATAGCCAAGAAGTGGGGTGATAAGAAAAAAGTGCGAAAGCATAAAAAATAAGGAATTGGAATAATTGTGCTTTATACAAAAAAATCATAACCACCACAAAAAAGGGTGGGCCTCATGGACTCTTGCTAATATAAAAGAAATGAATTTATCAGGTAAGTTCTTACATAAATTATGTTTTCTTTCATGTAATTAGCAAGAGTCCATGAGCTAGTGACGTATGGGATAATGACTACCCAAGATGTGGATCTTTCCACGCAAGAGTCACTAGAGAGGGAGGGATAAAATAAAGACAGCCAATTCCTGCTGAAAATAATCCACACCCAAAATAAAGTTTAAATGAAAACATAAGCAGAAGATTCAAACTGAAACAGCTGCCTGAAGTACTTTTCTACCAAAAACTGCTTCAGAAGAAGAAAACACATCAAAATGGTAGAATTTAGTAAAAGTATGCAAAGAAGACCAAGTTGCTGCTTTGCAAATCTGATCAACCGAAGCTTCATTCCTAAACGCCCAGGAAGTAGAAACTGACCTAGTAGAATGAGCTGTAATCCTCTGAGGCGGAGTTTTACCCGACTCAACATAGGCATGATGAATTAAAGATTTCAACCAAGATGCCAAAGAAATGGCAGAAGCTTTCTGGCCTTTTCTAGAACCGGAAAAGATGACAAATAGACTAGAAGTCTTTCGGAAAGTCTTAGTAGCTTCAACATAATATTTCAAAGCTCTAACAACATCCAAAGAATGCAATGATTTCTCCTTAGAATTCTTAGGATTAGGGCATAATGAAGGAACTACAATTTCTCTACTAATGTTGTTGGAATTCACAACCTTAGGTAAAAATTCAAAAGAAGTTCGCAACACTGCCTTATCCTGATGAAAAAATCAGAAAAGGAGACTCACAAGAAAGAGCAGACAATTCAGAGACTCTTCTGGCAGAAGAGATGGCCAAAAGGAACAAAACTTTCCAAGAAAGTAATTTAATGTCCAATGAATGCATAGGTTCAAACGGAGGAGCTTGAAGAGCCCCCAGAGCCAAATTCAAACTCCAAGGAGGAGAAATTGACTTAATGACAGGTTTTATACGAACCAAGGCTTGTACAAAACAATGAATATCAGGAAGATTAGCAATCTTTCTGTGAAAAAGAACAGAAAGAGCAGAGATTTGACCTTTCAAGGAACTTGCGGACAAACCTTTATCTAAACCATCCTGAAGAAACTGTAAAATTCTCGGAATTCTAAAAGAATGCCAGGAAAAATGATGAGAAAGACACCAAGAAATATAAGTCTTCCAGACTCTATAATATATCTCTCTAGATACAGATTTATGAGCCTGTAACATAGTATTAATCACAGAGTCAGAGAAACCTCTTTGACCAAGAATCAAGCGTTCAATCTCCATACCTTTAAATTTAAGGATTTGAGATCCTGATGGAAAAAAGGACCTTGCGACAGAAGGTCTGGTCTTAACGGAAGAGTCCACGGTTGGCAAGAGGCCATCCGGACAAGATCCGCATACCAAAACCTGTGAGGCCATGCTGGAGCTACCAGCAGAACAAACGAGCATTCCTTCAGAATCTTGGAGATTACTCTTGGAAGAAGAACTAGAGGCGGAAAGATATAGGCAGGATGATACTTCCAAGGAAGTGATAATGCATCCACTGCCTCCGCCTGAGGATCCCGGGATCTGGACAGATACCTGGGAAGTTTCTTGTTTAGATGAGAAGCCATCAGATCTATTTCTCCAACATTGGTGTGTCCGGTCCACGGCGTCATCCTTACTTGTGGGATATTCTCTTCCCCAACAGGAAATGGCAAAGAGTCCCAGCAAAGCTGGTCACATGATCCCTCCTAGGCTCCGCCCACCCCAGTCATTCTCTTTGCTGTTGCACAGGCAACATCTCCACGGAGATGGTTAAGAGTTTTTTGGTGTTTAAATGTAGTTTTTATTCTTCTATCAAGTGTTTGTTATTTTAAAATAGTGCTGGTATGTACTATTTACTCTGAAACAGAAAAGGATGAAGATTTCTGTTTGTAAGAGGAAGATGATTTTAGCAGACAGTAACTAAAATCGGTTGCTGTTTCCACATAGGACTGTTGAGATGAAGTAACTTCAGTTGGGGGAAACAGTTAGCAGACTTTTCTGCTTAAGGTATGACTAGCCATATTTCTAACAAGACTGTGTAATGCTGGAAGGCTGTCATTTCCCCTCATGGGGACCGGTAAGCCATTTTCTTATTCAAAAACAAACAGAATATAGGGCTTATTATGGGCTAAAAAACTGGTAGACATTTTTATGGGCTAAATCGATTGCTTTATTTGTGCATGTTATTCAAATTTAGGCTAACAATTGACATTTATAATCTTGGGGAACGTTTATAAAACGGCAGGCACTGTATTGGACACCTTTTTCAGTCAGGGGGCCTTTCTAGTCATAGACTGAGCCTCATTTTCGCGCCATTAATGCACAGTTGTTTTTTGAGAACAGGGCATGCAGATGCATGTGTGTGGATCTAAGAATCTCTGAAAAAGCTTTTAGAAGGCGTCATTTGGTATTGTATTCCCCTCAGGGCTTGGTTGGGTCTTAGCAAAGACTGTATCTGGGACTGTATAGGGGTTAAATTGAAAAACGGCTCCGGTTCCGTTATTTTAAGGGTTAAAGCTCTGAAATTTGGTGTGCAATACTTTTAAGGCTTTAAGACACTGTGGTGAAAATTTGGTAATTTTTGAACAGTTCCTTCATACTTTTTCACATATTCAGTAATAAAGTGTTTTCTGTTTGAAATTTAAAGTGACAGTAACGGTTTTTTTTTATAACGTTTTTTGTGCATTGTTGACAAGTTTAAGCCTGTTTAACATGTCTATACCTTCAGATAAGCTATGTTCTATATGTATGAAAGCCAATGTGTCTCCCCATTTAAATTTATGTGATAATTGTGCCATAGCGTCCAAACAAAGTAAGGACAGTACTGCCACAAATAATGATATTGCCCAAGATGATTCCTCAAATGAGGGGAGTAAACATGATACTACATCATCTCCTACTGTGTCTACACCAGTTTTGCCCATGCAGGAGGCCCCTAGTACATCTAGTGCGCCAATACTTATTACCATGCAACAATTAACGGCTGTAATGGATAACTCCATAGCAAATCTTTTATCCAAAATGCCTACTTATCAGAGAAAGCGCGATTGCTCTGTTTTAAAAACTGAAGAGCAAGAGGACGCTGATGATAATTGTTCTGTCATACCCTCACACCAATCTGAAGGGGCCATGAGGGAGGTTTTGTCTGAGGGAGAAATTTCAGATTCAGGAAAAATTTCTCATCAAGCTGAACCTGATGTTGTGACATTTAAATTTAAATTAGAACATCTCCGCGCACTGCTTAAGGAGGTGTTATCTACTCTGGATGATTGTGACAATTTGGTCATTCCAGAGAAATTATGCAAGATGGACAGGTTCCTAGAGGTTCCGGTGTCCCCCGACGCTTTTCCTATACCCAAGCGGGTGGCGGACATAGTAAAGAGTGGGAAAAGCCCGGCATACCTTTTGTTCCTCCCCCTATATTTAAGAAATTATTTCCTATGGTCGACCCCAGAAAGGACTTATGGCAGACAGTCCCCAAGGTCGAGGGGGCAGTTTCTACTCTAAACAAACGCACTACTATTCCTATCGAAGATAGTTGTGCTTTCAAAGATCCTATGGATAAAAAATTGGAAGGTTTGCTTAAAAAGATTTTTGTACAGCAAGGCTACCTTCTACAACCAATTTCATGCATTGTTCCTGTCACTACGGCAGCGTGGTTCTGGTTCGAGGAACTAGAAAAGTCGCTCAGTAGAGAAACTCCATATGAGGAGGTTATGGACAGAGTTCACGCACTTAAATTGGCTAACTCTTTTATTTTAGATGCTGCTTTGCAATTAGCAAAATTAGCGGCGAAAAATTCAGGGTTTGCTATTGTGGCGCGCAGAGCGCTTTGGCTAAAGTCTTGGTCAGCGGATGTGTCATCCAAGACAAAATTACTTAACATTCCTTTCAAAGGTAAAACTTTATTTGGACCTGATTTGAAAGAGATTATTTCAGACATCACTGCAGGAAAGGGCCACGCCCTTCCACAGGATAGGTCTTTTAAGGCTAAAAATAAGCCTAATTTTCGTCCCTTTCGCAGAAATGGACCAGCTTCTAATTCTGCATCCTCTAAGCAAGAGGGTAATGCCTCACATCCCAAACCAGCCTGGAAACCAATGCAAGGCTGGAACAAAGGTAAGCAGGCCAAGAAGCCTGCCACTGCTAACAAGACAGCATGAAGGAGTAGCCCCCGATCCGGGACCGGATCTGGTGGGGGGCAGACTCTCTCTCTTTGCTCAGGCTTGGGCAAGAGATGTTCTGGATCCTTGGGCGCTAGAAATAGTTTCTCAAGGTTATCTCCTGGAATTCAAGGAACTACCCCCAAGGGGAAGGTTCCACAAGTCTCACTTATCCTCAAACCAAATAAAGAGACAGGCATTCTTACATTGTGTAGAAGACCTGTTAAAGATGGGAGTGATACACCCAGTTCCAATAAAGGAACAAGGAATGGGATTTTATTCCAATCTGTTCGTAGTTCCCAAAAAAGAGGGAACGTTCAGACCAATTTTGGATTTGAAGATCCTAAACAAATTTCTCAGGGTACCATCGTTCAAAATGGAAACTATTCGAACGATTCTACCCACCATCCAGGAAAGTCAATTTATGACTACCGTGGATCTAAAGATGCGTACCTACATATCCCTATCCACAAGGAACATCATCAGTTCCTAAGGTTCGCTTTTCTGGACAAACATTACCAGTTTGTGGCTCTTCCATTCGGATTAGCCACTGCTCCAAGGATTTTCACAAAGGTGCTAGGGTCCCTTCTAGCGGTTCTAAGACCAAGGGGCATTGCAGTAGTACCTTACTTGGACGACATTCTAATACAAGCGTCGTCCCTGTCAAAGGCAAAGGCTCATACGGACATCGTTCTAGCCTTTCTCACATCTCACGGATGGAAAGTGAACAAAGAAAAGAGTTCTCTGTCCCCGTCAACAAGAGTTCCCTTCTTGGGAACAATAATAGATTCCTTAGAAATGAGAGAGACAGAGGTCAGAAAATCAAAACTTCTAAGCTCTTGTCAAGTGCTTCATTCTGTTCCTCGTCCTTCCATAGCGCAGTGCATGGAAGTAATAGGATTGATGGTTGCAACAATGGACATAGTTCCTTTTGCACAAATTCATCTAAGACCATTACAACTGTGCATGCTCAAACAGTGGAATGGGGATTATACAGACTTGTCTCCAATGATTCAAGTAGATCAAAAGACCAGAGATTCACTCCGTTGGTGGCTGACCCTGGACCATCTGTCCCAGGGAATGAGCTTCCGCAGGCCAGAGTGGGTCATTGTCACGACCGACGCCAGTCTAGTGGGCTGGGGTGCGGTCTGGGAATCCCTGAAAGCTCAGGGTCTATGGTCTCGGGAAGAGTCTCTTCTCCCGATAAACATTCTGGAACTGAGAGCGATATTCAATGCTCTCAGAGCTTGGCCTCAACTAGCAAAGGCCAAATTCATAAGGTTCCAATCAGACAACATGACGACTGTAGCTTATATCAATCATCAAGGGGGAACAAAGAGTTCCCTAGCGATGAAAGAAGTGACCAAAATAATTCAATGGGCGGAGGATCACTCCTGCCACTTGTCTGCGATCCACATCCCAGGAGTGGAAAATTGGGAAGCGGATTTTCTGAGTCGTCAGACATTTCATCCGGGGGAGTGGGAACTCCATCCGGAAATCTTTGCCCAAATAACTCAATTATGGGGCATTCCAGACATGGATCTGATGGCGTCTCGTCAGAACTTCAAGGTTCCTTGCTACGGGTCCAGATCCAGGGATCCCAAGGCGACTCTAGTAGATGCACTAGTAGCACCTTGGACTTTCAACCTAGCTTACGTATTCCCACCATTTCCTCTCATTCCCAGGCTGGTAGCCAGGATCAATCAGGAGAGGGCCTCGGTGATCTTGATAGCTCCTGCGTGGCCACGCAGGACTTGGTATGCAGACCTGGTGAATATGTCATCGGCTCCACCATGGAAGCTACCTTTGAGACAGGACCTTCTTGTTCAAGGTCCATTCGAACACCCAAATCTGGTCTCCCTCCAACTGACGGCTTGGAGATTGAACGCTTGATTCTATCAAAGCGTGGGTTTTCAGATTCGGTGATAGATACTCTGGTTCAGGCCAGAAAACCTGTAACTAGAAAAATTTACCATAAAATATGGAAAAAATATATCTGTTGGTGTGAATCCAAAGGATTCCTATGGAATAAGATAAAAATTCCTAAGATTCTCTCCTTTCTTCAAGAAGGTTTGGAGAAAGGATTATCTGCAAGTTCCCTAAAGGGACAGATCTCTGCTTTATCTGTCTTACTACACAAAAGACTGGCAGCTGTGCCAGATGTTCAAGCATTTGTTCAGGCTCTGGTTAGGATCAAGCCTGTTTACAGACCTTTGACTCCTCCCTGGAGTCTAAATCTAGTTCTTTCAGTTCTTCAAGGGGTTCCGTTTGAACCCTTACATTCCATAGATATTAAGTTACTATCTTGGAAAGTTTTGTTTTTGGTTGCAATTTCTTCTGCTAGAAGAGTTTCAGAGTTATCTGCTCTGCAGTGTTCTCCTCCTTATCTGGTGTTCCATGCAGATAAGGTGGTTTTGCGTACTAAGCCTGGTTTTCTTCCTAAAGTTGTTTCTAACAAAAATATTAACCAGGAGATAGTTGTACCTTCTTTGTGTCCGAATCCAGTTTCAAAGAAGGAACGTTTGTTACACAATTTGGACGTTGTCCGTGCTCTAAAGTTCTATTTAGAGGCTACTAAAGATTTCAGACAAACATCTTCCTTGTTTGTTGTTTATTCTGGTAAAAGGAGAGGTCAAAAAGCGACTTCTACCTCTCTTTCCTTTTGGCTTAAAAGCATCATTCGATTGGCTTATGAGACTGCCGGACGGCAGCCTCCTGAAAGAATCACAGCTCACTCCACTAGGGCTGTGGCTTCCACATGGGCCTTCAAGAACGAGGCTTCTGTTGACCAGATATGTAAGGCAGCGACTTGGTCTTCACTGCACACTTTTGCCAAATTTTACAAAGTTGATACTTTTGCTTCTTCGGAGGCTATTTTTGGGAGAAAGGTTTTGCAAGCTGTGGTTCCTTCCGTTTAGGTGACCTGATTTGCTCCCTCCCTTCATCCGTGTCCTAAAGCTTTGGTATTGGTTCCCACAAGTAAGGATGACGCCGTGGACCGGACACACCAATGTTGGAGAAAACAGAATTTATGCTTACCTGATAAATTACTTTCTCCAACGGTGTGTCCGGTCCACGGCCCGCCCTGGTTTTTTAATCAGGTCTGATGAATTATTTTCTCTAACTACAGTCACCACGGTATCATATGGTTTCTCCTATATATATTTCCTCCTGTCCGTCGGTCGAATGACTGGGGTGGGCGGAGCCTAGGAGGGATCATGTGACCAGCTTTGCTGGGACTCTTTGCCATTTCCTGTTGGGGAAGAGAATATCCCACAAGTAAGGATGACGCCGTGGACCGGACACACCGTTGGAGAAAGTAATTTATCAGGTAAGCATAAATTCTGTTTTCTGGAAGTTCCCACATTTGAACAATCTGAAGAAATACCTCTGGGTGAAGAGACCATTCACCCGGATGCAACGTTTGGCGACTGAGATAATCCGCTTCCCAATTGTCTATTCCTGGAATATGAACCGCAGAGATTAGACAGGAGCTGGATTCCGCCCAAACCAGAATTCGAGATACTTCTTTCATAGCCAGAGGACTGTGAGTCCCTCCTTGATGATTGATGTATGCCACAGTTGTGACATTGTCTGTCTGAAAACAAATGAACGATTCTCTCTTCAGAAGAGGCCAAGACTGAAGAGCTCTGAAAATTGCACGGAGTTCCAAAATATTGATTGGTAATCTCACCTCCTGAGATTCCCAAACCCCTTGTGCTGTCAGAGACCCCCACACAGCTCCCCAACCTGTAAGACTTGCATCTGTTGAAATTACAGTCCAGGTCGGAAGAACAAAAGAAGCCCCCTGAACTAAACGATGGTGATCTGTCCACCACGTCAGAGAGTGTCGTACAATCGGTTTTAAAGATATTAATTGAGATATCTTTGTGTAATCCCTGCACCATTGGTTCAGCATACAGAGCTGAAGAGGTCGCATGTGAAAACGAGCAAAGGGGATCGCGTCCGATGCAGCAGTCATAAGACCTAGAATTTCCATGCATAAGGCTACCGAAGGGAATGATTGTGACTGAAGGTTTCGACAAGCTGAAATCAATTTTAGACGTCTCTTGTCTGTTAAAGACAGAGTCATGGACACTGAATCTATCTGGAAACCCAAAAAGGTTACCCTTGTCTGAGGAATCAATGAACTTTTTAGTGAATTGATCCTCCAACCATGATTTTGAAGAAACAACAAAAGTCGATTCGTATGAAATTCTGCTAAATGTGAAGACTGAGCAAGTACCAAGATATCGTCCAAATAAGGAAATACCACAATACCCTGTTCTCTGATTACAGATAGAAGGGCACCGAGAACCTTTGTAAAAATTCTTGGAGCTGTCGCTAGGCCAAACGGCAGAGCCACAAACTGGTAATGCTTGTCTAGGAAAGAGAATCTCAGAAACTGATAGTGAGCTGGATGAATCGGAATATGCAGATATGCATCCTGTAAATCTATTGTAGACATATAATGCCCTTGCTGAACAAAAGGCAGGATAGTCCTTACAGTTACCATTTTGAATGTTGGTATCCTTACATAACGATTCAATATTTTTAGATCCAGAACTGGTCTGAAGGAATTCTCCTTCTTTGGTTCAATGAAGAGATTCGAATAAAACCCCAGCCCCTGTTCCAGAACTGGAACTGGCATAATTACTCCAGCCAACTCTAGATCTGAAACACATTTCAGAAATGCTTGAGCTTTCGCTGGGTTTACTGGGACACGGGAAAGAAAGAATCTCTTTGCAGGAGGTCTTATCTTGAAACCAATTCTGTACCCTTCTGAAATAATGTTCTGAATCCAAAGATTGTGAACAGAATTGATCCAAATTTCTTTGAAAAAACGTAATCTGCCCCCTACCAGCTGAGCTGGAATGAGGGCCGCACCTTCATGTGGACTTAGGAGCTGGCTTTGCTTTTCTAGAAGGCTTGGATTTATTCCAGACTGGAGATGGTTTCCAAACTGAAACTGCTCCTGAGGATGAAGTATCAGGCTTTTGTTCTTTGTTGAAACGAAAGGAACGAAAACGATTATTAGCCCTGTTTTTACCCTTAGATTTTTTATCCTGTGGTAAAAAAGTTCCTTTCCCACCAGTAACAGTTGAGATAATAGAATCCAACTGAGAACCAAATAATTTATTACCCTGGAAAGAAAGGGAGAGTAGAGTCGATTTAGAAGACATATCAGCATTCCAAATTTTAAGCCATAAAGCTCTTCTAGCTAAAATAGACATAAACCTGACATCAACTCTGATAATATCAAAAATGGCATCACAGATAAAATTATTAGCATGTTGAAGAAGAATAATAATGTTATGAGAATCATGATCTGTTACTTGTTGCGCTAAAGTTTCCAACCAAAAAGTTGAAGCTGCAGCAACATCCGCCAAAGATATAGCAGGTCTAAGAAGATTACCTGAACACAAATAAGCTTTTCTTAGAAAGGATTCAATTTTCCTATCTAAAGGATCCTTAAAGGAAGTACCATCTGCCGTAGGAATAGTAGTACGTTTAGCAAGGGTAGAAATAGCCCCATCAACTTTAGGGATTTTGTCCCAAAACTCTAATCTGTCAGACGGCACAGGATATAATAGCTTAAAACGTTTAGAAGGAGTAAATGAATTACCCAATTTATTCCATTCCCTGGAAATTACTTCAGAAATAGCACCAGGAACAGGAAAAACTTCTGGAATAACTACAGGAGATTTAAAGACCTTGTCTAAACGTTTAGATTTAGTATCAAGAGGACCAGAATCCTCAATTTCTAATGCAATTAGGACTTCTTTAAGTAAAGAACGAATAAATTCCATTTTAAATAAATATGAAGATTTATCAGCATCAACCTCTGAAACAGAATCCTCTGAACCAGAAGAATCATTAGAATCAGAATGATGATGTTCATTTAAAAATTCATCTGGATAAAGAGAAGTTTTAAAAGACTTTTTATGTTTACTAGAAGGAGGAATAACAGACATAGCCTTCTTAATAGATTCAGCAACAAAATCTCTTATGTTATCAGGAACACTCTGAACATTAGATGTTGATGGAACTGCAACAGGTAATGGTATTTTACTAAAGGAAATATTTTCTGCATTAACAAGTTTGTCATGACATTTAATACAAACAACAGCTGGAGGAACAGCTACCAAAAGTTTACAGCAGATACACTTAGCTTTGGTAGTTCCAGCACCAGGCAGCGATTTTCCTGAAGTATCTTCTGACTCAGATGCAACATGAGACATCTTGCAATATGTAAGAGAAAAAACAACATATAAAGAAAAATTGATCAAATTCCTTAAATGACAGTTTCAGGAATGGGAAAAAATGCCAAAGAACAAGCTTCTAGCAACCAGAAGCAATGAAAAATGAGACTTAAATAATGTGGAGACAAAAGCGACGCCCATATTTTTTTAGCGCCAAATAAGACGCCCACATTATTTGGCGCCTAAATGCTTTTGGCGCCAAAAATGAAGCAACATCCGGAACGCCGACATTTTTGGCGCAAAAGAACGTCAAAAAATGACGCAACTTCCGGCGACACGTATGACGCCGGAAACAGAAAAGATTTTTTGCGCCAAAAAAGTCTGCGCCAAGAATGACGCAATAAAAGGAAGCATTTTTAGCCCCCGCGAGCCTAACAGCCCACAGGGAAAAAGTCAAATTTTTTAAGGTAAGAAAAAAAGATTGATTCAAATGCATTATCCCAAATATGAAACTGACTGTCTGAAAATAAGGAATGTTGAACATCCTGAGTCAAGGCAAATAAATGTTTGAATACATATATTTAGAACTTTATAAAAAAAAGCGCCCAACCATAGCTTAGAGTGTCACAGAAAATAAGACTTACTTACCCCAGGACACTCGTCTACATGTTGTAGAAAGCCAAACCAGTACTGAAACGAAAATCAGCAGAGGTAATGGTATATATATATATATAAGAGTATATCGTCGATCTGAAAAGGGAGGTAAGAGATGAATCTCTACGACCGATAGTAGAGAACCTATGAAATAGACCCCGTAGAAGGCGATCATTGCATTCAAATAGGCAATACTCTCCTCACATCCCTCTGACATTCACTGCACGCTGAGAGGAAAACCGGGCTCCAACCTGTTGCGGAGCGCATATCAACGTAGAATCTAGCACAAACTTACTTCACCACCTCCATAGGAGGCAAAGTTTGTAAAACTGATTTGTGGGTGTGGTGAGGGGTGTATTTATAGGCATTTTGAGGTTTGGGAAACTTTGCCCCTCCTGGTAGGAATGTATATCCCATACGTCACTAGCTCATGGACTCTTGCTAATTACATGAAAGAAAGTACTATTATTTACTCAATAATTTATACTATTATATGTGTTATATATATGTAAAACGAGAAAATGGAGGTTCTCCTTTGAGACTCAAGAGTAGTCTCCTGGTGTCCATGATAACCCTCTGTAGATATATATTTTCAGTAGTACTAGGAGGTCCAAAAGTGGCCTCATGTGCCAGTTAGAGGGTTCATAGTACAATAGGCTAGCTGTATACTACCTTATACTCCTGAACATTGTCAGCTGAACGTATTTTATGTGTCATGTCTAGTGTGTATTCATAATGTTTTTAAATATTCTCAATGTATGTTTTTTACTGACATGCTTGGATTGTATAAAAACAAAAAAATTTAGAGACGCACCACTGAGGCAGAACAAAAGCTAGAAAAACTTCCATGCTTGTCCACAAGGCCAGTGCCACTCAGTGTACTGTCTCTTTTTGCACACTATGGGGCATATTTATCAAGCTCCGTATGGAGCTTGATGCCCTGTGTTTCGGCTGGCCAGAAACACGGGTTATCAAGCTCCGTATGGAGCTTGATGCCCCGTGTTTCGGCTGGCCAGAAACACAAGTTATGAAGCAGCAGTCTAAAGGCCGCTGCTCCATAACCTGCCCGTCTGCTCTGAGGCGGCGGGCAGACATCGCCGGAAATCAACCCAATCCAATACGATCGGGTTGATTGACACCCCCTGCTAGCGGCCGATTGGCCGTAAATCTGCAGTGTGCGGTATTGCACTAGCAGTTCACAAGAACTGCTGGTGCAATGATAAATGCAGACAGCGTATGCTGTCAGCATTTATCGATGTGCAGCGGTCATGATCCGCAATATCGGATCATGTCCGCTCGCACTTTCTTAAATAGGCCCCTATGCCTTTTCACAGAGAAAAAATATCCTGTAGCATATCAGTCTGATCCTGCCCAATGACAGTCCTGCGCCGAAATACCAGGCAATTCTTCTCTGAACAAGATAAAACAACAAACCCTAGACCGTGCTGGGTGGGCGTGCCCGGGGCATGGTCAGGTGGATCGGCCATGGCGAGGGGGAGTGGCCGGCGGGAGTGCCGATATGGGGCATGGCCGGCGGGAACAGGTCGGGTGGGTGTAGTTGTGCGGGAGTGGGTGTGGCCCGTGAGAGCGCAAAAAGAGGAGGAGAAAGCACAAAAGAGGGGGGAGAGAGAGAGCAAAAGAGGGGAGCGAGAGCAAAAGAGAGGGGAGAGAGAGCAAAAGAGAGGGGAGAGAGAGCAAAAGAAAGGGGAGAGAGCGCAAAAGAGGAGGGAGAGAGAACAAAAGAGAGGGAGGAGAGAGAACAAAAGAGAGGGAGGAGAGAGAACAAAAGGGTGCATAGAGAGTGCAAAAGGGGGGGAAGCAAAAGAGGGGGAGAGAGAGAGCAAAAGAGAGGGGGGAGAGAGAGCAAAAGAGAGGGGAGAGAGAGCAAAAGAGAGGGGACAGAGAGCAAAAGAGAGGGAAGAGAGAGCAAAAGAGGGGGAGAGAGAGCAAAAGAGGGGGTAGAGAGTGAGAGCAAAAAAGAGGGGGGAGAGAGAGAGCAAAAGAGATGGGGGAGAGGTAGAGAGAGGGGGGAGAGTAAGAGAAAGAGAGCAAAAGAGATGGGGAGAGAGAGAGCAAAGAGAGGGGAGAAAGAGAGGCAAGAGAGAGAGCAAAAAAAAAGGGGAGAGAGAGCAAAAGAGAGGGGAAAGCGCAAAAGTGATGGGAAAGAGAGCAAAAGAGAGGGGGAAGAGAGCAAAAGAGAGGGGGAGAGAAAGAGAGCAAAAGAGAGGAGGGAGAGGGAGGGAGAGAGAGAGGGGGAGAGAAAGAGAGCAAAATAGAAGGGGGAGAGAGAGCGCATAAGAGAGGGGGAGAGAGAGAGAGAGCAAAAGGGAGGGGGAGAGAAAGAGGCTTTATGACTAGTTATGCATAAATGCTTAATCTATCGAATATATATTTTATATATATATAAATATATATATATATTATTTTTTTATAATATTTCAATAACGCAATGTAAGAATAGCAATTCTTCATGTGCGCTAATCTAACACTACATTTGACCTAAATCCTGAAACAATGTAATTGTTATTATTTATTATGATATGGGCTTGTCCCATTTGGCCAGATGCGGTAACTAACCCTTCCATTTTTGCTTTTAATCTTAGCTGAGAGCTTGTAAGTGAGTCCAGTCTAAGAGTGCAGTCCCCTTCCGTGTTTTGTATATGTCTAGGGTGATTACATAAGCCTGTGCACCCTTCACTTGTTCCCAGTTTGTTTGATTGAGAGTGTGAATTGTTTGGCTGGTTAAGGGACCCAGGTTTTGGAAGGGACCTTGACTTGGTAGCTGGGCTTTTTTCTTATTTAGCCAGATGCGGTAACTAACCCTTCCATTTTTGCATGTAATCTTAACTGAGAGCTTGTAAGTGAGTGCTGGACTTTCTCTGTGTGTTGTATTAATTTGTTTTGTAATTTTCCCTATGGGCCTTGCACCCAGACCTGCCTGGGGTTAACTGCCTGTGACTCTGGGGACAGCACAGCTTCCTATGAGTGCCATTGAGCACCCAGGGCTGACCATGTTGCAGGGTCATGAGATGTGTACCCAGTCCAGTCTGAGAGTGCAGTTCCCTTCCGTGTTTTATATATATATATATATATATATATATATAAATTGTAGTAAAGAAGCACTCACTGAACGGTTCCAACTGTGACAAAAAGTTTTAATTCAAACAAGTGACGTTTCGGGACAGTAACAGTCCCTTCCTCTGACAAACTAACAATGTGAAAATGCAGGCCTTAAATAGGCACCAAACTACCCTCCCCACGAGTTTGACCAATCATGGTCAAAGTTACATAACATATCTTACCCAGTGACCAATAATAATCAATCATACAAATCAAGTGTATCAAGTGAGTCGTGTAAAGTAATTAAAACATAAGACCCCGTGTTGCTAATAGAATAGGGTGGGAAACCTCAGTCCAACCATATTAGTCAGCTAAATAACCTTAAAATTATAAACAAAGTAGAGAAACACAACAGTGAAACAAGGGGATCGTAATTCAACCAATCGTTATAGCCCTAGTCTTGGAGATCGTAATTCCACCAATCGGCAGTGATCTAACTTATGGGAATAGTAGTAGCACCAATATGACACTCCGTGTCCGATACGTCATAGCTACATGCTTTCAAGTTACGCCCACCTGTCATTGGCGATGCCTGTTACATACAGCAGCAAGGGAATAACCCATCCAGCTAACTCTCACCGGATCGCTACTTTTTAGTCATAAGCGAATACAGTACAGAGACCGCCCTTAGCTTAGCAGTATAAGATCTAGCAGTGTAGCTAGTTTTAATCAGAATCCATGTTAGTACTACCAACTCAGGCATCTAAGGCGTTCAAAATAGAGACCTGACAGTGTCTTCAAAAATCGAGTCTGTCACTCTATGCGTGTCAAAGCAAATCTGTGTGTGAGCCCTATAATCAACACACTCTAATCCACAGCTAAAATAGTGCTGTCAAATAAATGACGAAAACTAACCTATCAAAAGCGTGTCCACGCCCATACGGGCGTGTCAAAATATCGCTAAATATTACCTGTATCTATGTGAACCTAAGAAATGGTGAGCGCACCTAGTGAGACCTTGCCATTGTCGCTCATCTGGATGTGACAAGCGATGTCTATCTTATCATCGATGGCACACATTGACAGACAGGGACAGACATGGCTATACTCAGACCAGTGTTATATCACTAATACAAATGTGCTTGTTTTTTCTCATAGCGGCACCAAAATGTGATTCTATTCCTCTCTATGTTTAAGGTTCCTAAATGCAGGCTCATATCCAGTGCATCAATCACCACCCTAAAGATAAACTTTAAACAAAAAATCAAACTAAATAGATATAAATATAAAATAAAAATAAAAAAGTGAATAAGTCAATTCTATCTTACTAAACCTAAATAAAAATATTAGCCTTTCTGCACCCATAATAGATGATAACAAAAAAGTCGGATGTGTGTCACTGTCAGCTCATTGTGAAGGCATCACAGGCTTGACACCTATCAATAAATATAGCGCTGATAATAGGTACGGTGTGAGACAGACCACCCAAACTAAAAGGCAACACGGGGTGTCAACAAAGTGAAACAAAGATAAAATAAAATTAAAATCAATTCGTCCATATAATGGACAGGAGAATAACAACATGATGTTAAGAGAGCCACATATGAGTTTTACATAAGGGCAATATGGAACAGAGGAATCAACATTATCGTCAATAGTATTGTGCTCATAGTCCGGTCAACTTTACTCAAGATCTAGAACTGTATAACATCAAGAGAACTCAATATGGAAAAAAATAAAATAAAAAATAAGATAAAACTAAGACTAAAAATAAATAGAAAAATAGAGATAATAGATATAAAAATAAAAATAAATATAAAAATAAATAATAAAAATAAAAATAAAATTACATATAAAAATAAATAAAAGCAAGAGTAAAATAAAATAAAAATAAATATAAATGAAAAAATGAAAAAAAAAAAAAAAAAAAAAAAAATGAAAAAAATGAAAAACTTTGTTCCGCAAAGCCACGGACCGAAATTCATTACTGCATGCTAGAAGTTGCCATCAACCTAGCCTCATACACAATATCCCCAAGGCCCAGTACCAACGGGTGATCAGAAATAATACCAATGAGATATTGTGCGAAGAACAACTACAGGATATGACACAGCGTTTTATTGAAAGAGGTTATAGGCATAAGGATTTGCTAGAGATCAAATCATGTGTGCTATCAACGGGTGAACCAGGAGAGGAGTCCCCATCTAAACAAGGAGATCAACTCACCTTTGTGACCACATACTCACCAGAGATTATACCACTAACCCATACCATTAAGGAAGAATGGAAGCTGATTGAAGCAGATCACACTCTGCCTTTCAAGAATTGGAAGGCACCAAGGATAGGGTTTCGACGAGGAAGGAATTTGAGAGATTATCTTGTCAAAGCAGATGTCAACCCTGAAGGGGGTGCAAGAACATGGCTGAGGACGAAAAAGAAAGGGTGCTACCGCTGTATTAGCTGTGTGACTTGCAGTGGGATGATCACTGGCTCCCACTTTCGTCATCCTGAAAGTAACAAGACATACGAGATCAAGTACTACCTAACTTGCACTACTCAATTCGTAATATATCTTTTGAATTGCCCCTGCGGTAAATTCTACATTGGCAAAACAACTGACGATGCGAGGACGAGAATGGCCAACCACAGGTCCAGCATCCGTTTGGCCATAAGAAATAAAAAGGCAGACCAACCGGTGGCAAGACACTTCCTGGAGGCAGGCCACACTGTCAATGATCTGAGATTTCGACTGATTGACCATGTACCGACCCCACGGAGGGGTGGAGACAGAGATAACATGCTACTTCGCAAAGAATCAAGGTGGATCTATGAACTGGGTACCCTCAGTCCCAGGGGTCTCAATACCCACACAGGATGGCAATGTTATCTATGAACTTTGAGGTCCAGGCTATATGAACTCAGATGTCCATTTCATTGAGAGCTCATGATCCATTAGTCCTTATCCTTTATTCTGTTCTCTTCCTTTTTTATTTAACTCCATTTTTTGTTTCCTCTATATCTATTGTTGCCTTTACATCTCAGTATCCCTTTATGTGGCTGTTCCCGTCTTATTCTTAATCGGTCTTTTTTTGCTTCATTTTCGTTTTTTCTTCCTTTTTTCTTCTTCCTTTAGCTTTTTCATTTCTTTCTTTCTTGTATCTTTTTTTCACTTATTTTTCTTTTGATTTCTTCTTCGTTCTGATTTTAGTTATATTGTTTATTTTATTTAGTCTTTGCGTGAGTGTGTGTGTATGTGCGTATAAATGTTTTATTTTTTTCATTTTTTTCATTTTTTTTTTTTTTTTTTTTTTATTTTTTCATTTTTTCATTTTTTCATTTATATTTATTTTTATTTTATTTTACTCTTGCTTTTATTTATTTTTATATGTAATTTTATTTTTATTTTTATTATTTATTTTTATATTTATTTTTATTTTTATATCTATTATCTCTATTTTTCTATTTATTTTTAGTCTTAGTTTTATCTTATTTTTTATTTTATTTTTTTCCATATTGAGTTCTCTTGATGTTATACAGTTCTAGATCTTGAGTACAGTTGACCGGACTATGAGCACAATACTATTGACGATAATGTTGATTCCTCTGTTCCATATTGCCCTTATGTAAAACTCATATGTGGCTCTCTTAACATCATGTTGTTATTCTCCTGTCCATTATATGGACGAATTGATTTTAATTTTATTTTATCTTTGTTTCACTTTGTTGACACCCCGTGTTGCCTTTTAGTTTGGGTGGTCTGTCTCACACCGTACCTATTATCAGCGCTATATTTATTGATAGGTGTCAAGCCTGTGATGCCTTCACAATGAGCTGACAGTGACACACATCCGACTTTTTTGTTATCATCTATTATGGGTGCAGAAAGGCTAATATTTTTATTTAGGTTTAGTAAGATAGAATTGACTTATTCACTTTTTTATTTTTATTTTATATTTATATCTATTTAGTTTGATTTTTTGTTTAAAGTTTATCTTTAGGGTGGTGATTGATGCACTGGATATGAGCCTGCATTTAGGAACCTTAAACATAGAGAGGAATAGAATCACATTTTGGTGCCGCTATGAGAAAAAACAAGCACATTTGTATTAGTGATATAACACTGGTCTGAGTATAGCCATGTCTGTCCCTGTCTGTCAATGTGTGCCATCGATGATAAGATAGACATCGCTTGTCACATCCAGATGAGCGACAATGGCAAGGTCTCACTAGGTGCGCTCACCATTTCTTAGGTTCACATAGATACAGGTAATATTTAGCGATATTTTGACACGCCCGTATGGGCGTGGACACGCTTTTGATAGGTTAGTTTTCGTCATTTATTTGACAGCACTATTTTAGCTGTGGATTAGAGTGTGTTGATTATAGGGCTCACACACAGATTTGCTTTGACACGCATAGAGTGACAGACTCGATTTTTGAAGACACTGTCAGGTCTCTATTTTGAACGCCTTAGATGCCTGAGTTGGTAGTACTAACATGGATTCTGATTAAAACTAGCTACACTGCTAGATCTTATACTGCTAAGCTAAGGGCGGTCTCTGTACTGTATTCGCTTATGACTAAAAAGTAGCGATCCGGTGAGAGTTAGCTGGATGGGTTATTCCCTTGCTGCTGTATGTAACAGGCATCGCCAATGACAGGTGGGCGTAACTTGAAAGCATGTAGCTATGACGTATCGGACACGGAGTGTCATATTGGTGCTGATTGGTGCTACTACTATTCCCATAAGTTAGATCACTGCCGATTGGTGGAATTACGATCTCCAAGACTAGGGCTATAACGATTGGTTGAATTACGATCCCCTTGTTTCACTGTTGTGTTTCTCTACTTTGTTTATAATTTTAAGGTTATTTAGCTGACTAATATGGTTGGACTGAGGTTGCCCACCCTATTCTATTAGCAACACGGGGTCTTATGTTTTAATTACTTTACACGACTCACTTGATACACTTGATTTGTATGATTGATTATTATTGGTCACTGGGTAAGATATGTTATGTAACTTTGACCATGATTGGTCAAACTCGTGGGGAGGGTAGTTTGGTGCCTATTTAAGGCCTGCATTTTCACATTGTTAGTTTGTCAGAGGAAGGGACTGTTACTGTCCCGAAACGTCACTTGTTTGAATTAAAACTTTTTGTCACAGTTGGAACCGTTCAGTGAGTGCTTCTTTACTACAATTTATCTACTATCTCACAGCACCCTGACAAGTTGCAAAAGTTGGTGAGAGTGCACTTACACCATCGCTTGAAATATATATATATATATATATATATATATATATATATATATATATATATATATATATATATATATATAATATATGTGATACTGTTAATGTAAAATAGATATCTGTACCTACCTATATATCTATAGGAATAGATATACAGGTATATACAGATATATAGGAATATATATTTACAATAAAAAACTACATTGTACTGTAAGTGAAGAACATTGGAATGTGAAATATTCATAAATGCTGTCGGGTTAGCACGCAAACGATTGGTGTTAGGTTTTTACTTTTGTGTTCTCCAATGACTTCTATGGTGAGAATACGTTAATGCGTTCGCAATATTTGGTTAGCGCATGTTAGTTTTCGCTAGTGTGCAAACCTTTTACTTTCAACCTGTTATACTTGAGAAATCTGGCGTGTGCAAAAAAGATTACTTCTAGCAAAGTTTACACTCAAGCAGGAGCAGTAAATAGTGTGCCACTTGTAATCTGGCCCTATATGTTTTAAAAAAACATAAAAAATGTTCAGTTTGTTGATGATTTGCTAAACTACTTTAAAACCCTGGTAAGTGTGTTTATCTTATCTTTCTTAATTGTGGCCAATTAAGGCCTAGCTGTAAACACATTTGTCCATTGCCCCATGCAAGCAATTGGCAACATTTTAAAGGATCTCTATCTAGACAACATGGTATGCAAATCATTTGTAGATAAAAGCAAGAAGTGTCTAACTTACTTGTTGTGATAGAAAGCTGAAAGTTTTGTGGGAGAAGCAGAGTTCACCTTTTTCCATTATGAGAGCTGAAAACCGTGAATTTCCTTTATTTTTTCTCATTTCACTTAGAACTCTGGAATAAATGGAAATGTTTACCATTTCACTTCCTTGATTTTTTTTGTTTTTGTTTTTTTTTAAAAGATTTTTTTATTTGGTTTTTGTTAATTTTCTTACAACAATGACAATAAACATAAAAAGGAAAATTAAATTGGCTACAGATAGCAAAATATTGCAGTAAATGTTGAAAGATGAGTACTACATGACAGTTCTAAAGCATTCACAAAGGCAAAGTTCCATATAAATCCATTCAATGCGTTTGAGGAAGATGCAGAGTGGTAAATTGTATCTAGACATCAACATCAGGTTGATATTCAGAACATATTGCTGATAACCATGACACAAGATTAATCAAATCAATCTGTTCAAGATGAATCCTTTTGTAACGATGTTTTGAAAAGTTTCGAGTTGGAGGGAGTTATTGAAGGAGAGGAGAATAGAGAGGGAGATGGTGCAGTTTTGAACATTTTATGTGAATTACAAAGAGATTCTGAAGTTTTACCGGTAAATCATACTGATTTAAGACTCCAATCTACGTTTTCTTCCCTCTTAAGCACAGTGTAATTATATTCCTGTATTTGCAAGATTACTGAATATGGTATGATGCATATGGTACTGATATGATATGTGAAAAATCTAAGGACAAAATAGGTAATCATCTAAGAGCTGAAGAACGTGCAGCATTTGAATCCTTACTGAAAGATACCAGTATACTAATCAGGAGTGCAGATAAAAGTGGAAGATAGTCATCCAAGGTAGAAATGACTATCTCAGGAAAGTCTTTAGACTGCTAAATGATAAAGAAATTTACAAAGTATTGAGCAGAAACCCTACTGAAGAATTTATGACAGATTAGGATGTATTGATGCAGGTGGGAAAAGACAAGGGGATTCTCCATAAACAGAAGTTTGGGTTTTTGTGGGTTTAAAGTCTGAATTTGGCAATACTTTATCCACTTTGCCTAAAGTACACAAGGGGTTTATTGAACACCCTAGAAGACCCATTGTGCCTGGAATCGGTTCCCTCACCACAAAACTCTGAATATGTAGATTATTTTTTGAAGCCAATAGTATGTTTTCTACAGTCTTATGTACGTGATACCCAATATATTTTGCATGAATTAAAGGGACAGTCTACACCAGAATTGTTATTGTTTTAAAAGATAGATAATCCCTTGTTTACCCATTCCCTAGTTTTGCATAACCAACACAGTTATATTTATATTTTTTTTACCTCTGTGATTATCTTGTATCTAAGCCTCTGCAGACTGCCCCTTTATTTCAGTTCTTTTAACAGATTTGCATTTTAGCCAATCAGTGATGGCTCCCAGGTAACTTCACGTGCACAAGCACAGTGTTATCTATATGAAAAACATGAACTAACACCCTCTAGTGGTGAAAAACCTGTTAAAATGCATTCTTAAGAGGCGGCTTTCAAGGTCTAAGAAATTAGCATATGAACCTCCTAGGTTAAGCTTTCAACTAAGAATACCAAGAGAACAAAGAAAAATTGGTGATAAAAGTAAAATGGAAAATTGTTTAAAATTACATTCTCTATCTGAATCATGAAAGTTTTTTTTGGACTAGATTGTCCCTTTAAAGGATTTTGAATGGAGGGAAGACTGTTTGGATTATGATAGACTTAGCATACTTACATACCTCCATTCCTCATGATTTAGGGATTAGGGCTGTTGAATATTTTAACAGCGTGAATTCCTAAAAGAATCCATATGATTCATTTTAGAGAAGAATTATTTTTTGATTTTAAGATAAATATCTCCAAACAACTGGAATAGCGATGGGGGAAAAATTGCCCCCAATTTCGCCAAATTATATATGGGGTCGTTGGAAGATCTGTTCATATTTTCTAATAATCCCTTTGCAAACATTATTTTCAAATGGTTTGTTTTGTAGATGACATGTTGATTATTTGACAAGGTGATGAAGAAGTTATTAGTGAATTGGTATCATATGTTAATAAGAATTTGTTAATCTTGAAGTTGATTGAATCCCACCGTAAAGAAAAGATCACCTTCTTAGACCTCGAGCTTGGCCATGAGGATGGAATAGTAATGAAAATACTCTTTAGGAAAGAGACAGAGACAAATGGATATCTCCATGCTAAGAGCTGTCATAAAAAAGAATGGAGAGCACCAGGATTGTGAATAAAAAACTTTTATTGAACATCAGAGTCCATCAGATAAACATGCAATGTTTCGGGCTATTCACCCTTAATCATGCAGTGCAAATATACCTGTGTAGGTGCCTTAAATACACCTGGATACATCAACAAGTAATACCTGTTACCAGACCATATATCTTATATACCAATACTATAATACTCTTATAGTGACACCTAGTTGTCAAAATGTAATATTACACTTATCAATACAATACATATAATTGGAATTACTATGCTCTATACACAATGTATCAGCATAATATCAGAAGTTAAAGCAGCACATATTTACAAACATTGTTCCACCTCCTTAATACATCATTACAAAAACACTGACATATCTTTTTCTTTCTTAAGATCTTTAGGGATCATGGTGTCCAGCTTACTTATCCAAAATTCTTTCCTTTGTTTTAATAACATTTCCCAATTGCCACCCCTCTTAGGTTTTTTAACACTATCAATAATCTGCCATCGCAGCTGACTAATTGCATGACCAGCCTCCAAAAAATGAGATGATACCGGGGCATCCCTATTTTTACATCTTATGTTGGACCGGTGTTCGTTAATCCGAATGTCGTTTCACCTATGTAAACTTTTGAACATGGGCATTTGATCAAATAGATAGCATAGGTAGAATTACAGCTATAATGAGCTAGGGGCCCTGGGCAGAACCAAGGCAGGAACCAATACGGCCACTTCCAGCACAAATAATAGAGCCACTTGAAGAAATACAATGTAGAACTACATCGTTGGTGGTAAATATATCTAACACTGCACATGGTGAAAATGAAGATTGTTTGTTAAATAACAGAATTTATGTTTACCTGATAAATTTCTTTCTCCTACAGTGTGTCCGGTTCACGGCTTCATCCTTACTTGTGGGATATTCTCATTCCCTACAGGAAGTGGCAAAGAGAACACACAGCAGAGCTGTCCATATAGCTCCCCCTCTGGCTCCGCCCCCCAGTCATTCGACCGACGGTTAGGAGAAAAAGGAGAACCATAGGGTGCAGTGGTGACTGTAGTGTACAAAAAAATACAAATTTTAAACCTGACTAAATGCCAGGGCGGGCCGTGGACCGGACACACCGTAGGAGAAAGAAATTTATCAGGTAAACATAAATTCTGTTTTCTCCTACATTGGTGTGTCCGGTCCACGGCTTCATCCTTACTTGTGGGAAACAATACCAAAGCTTTAGGACACGGATGAAGGGAGGGAACAAGTCAGGTAACCTAAACGGAAGGCACCACTGCTTGGAAAACCTTTCTCCCAAAAATAGCCTCCGAAGAAGCAAAAGTATCGAATTTGTAAAATTTTGCAAATGTATGCAGTGAAGACCAAGTCACTGCCATACAGATCTGTTCAACAGAAGCCTCGTTCTTGAAAGCCCATTTGTTCAGGAGGCTGCCGTCCAGCAGTCTCATAAGCCAATCGGATGATGCTTTTTAGCCAGACGGAAAGAGAGGTAGCAGTAGCTTTCTGACCTCTTCTCTTACCAGAATAGACGACAAACAAAGAAGATGTCTGTCTGAAATCCTTTGTTGCTTCTAGATAGAATTTTAAAGCACGAACCACATCTAGATTGTGTAACAAACGTTCCTTTTTAGAAACTGGATTAGGACACAGAGAAGGAACAACTATTTCCTGGTTAATATTCCTATTGGAAGAAAACCAGGCTTGGTACGTAAAACTACCTTATCTGTATGAAACACCAGATAGGGTGAATTACACTGCAAAGCAGACAATTCAGAAACTTTTCTAGCAGAAGAAATAACAACCAAAAACAAAACTTTCCAAGATAGTAACTTAATATCTATGGAAAGTAAAGGTTCAAACGGAACCCCATGAAGAACTGAAAGAACTAAATTTAGACTCCATGGAGGAGTCACAGGTCTGTAGACAGGCTTGATTCTGACTAACGCCTGTACGAACGCCTGAACATCTGGCACGGCTGCCAGACGTTTGTGCAATAAGACAGACAGAGCAGAGATCTGTCCTTTTAAAGAACTAGCTAACAGACCTTTCTCCAATCCCTCTTGGAGAAAGGAAAGAATCCTTGGAATCCTAATTTTACTGAACCAGAGTATCTATAACTGATTCCGAAAACCCACGCTTAGATAGAATCAATCGTTCAATCTCCAAGCAGTCAGTTGCAGAGAAACTAGGTTTGGATGTTCGAATGGACCTTGTACTAGAAGGTCCTGTCTCAAAGGTAGCTTCCATGGTGGAGCCAATGACATATTCACCAGGTCTGCATACCAAGTCCTGCGTGGCCACGCAGGAGCTATTAGAATTACCGAAGCCTTTTCCTGTTTGATCCTGGCTACTAGCCTGGCAAGGAGAATAGATTGAATGACCAAGGCGCCACTAAGGCATCTATCAATGTCGCCTTGGGATCCCTGTATCTGGACCCGTAGCGTGGAACCTTGGAGTTCTGACGTGACGCCATCAAATCCAGATCTGGAATGCCCCATAGTTGAGTTAACTGGGCAAAAACCTCCGGGTGAAGTTCCCACTCCCCCGGATGGAAAGTCTGACGACTCAGATAATCCGCCTCCCAGTTGTCTACTCCTGGGATGTGAATTGCAGATAGATGGCAGGAGTGATCCTCCGCCCATTTGATGATCTTGGATACTTCTCTCATCACCAGGGAACTCTTTGTTCCTCCCTGATGATTGATGTACGCTACAGTCGTCATGATGTCCGACTGAAATCTTATGAATTTGGCCTCCGCTAGTTGAGGCCAAGCCAGGAGCGCATTGAATATCACTCTCAGTTCCAAAATGTTTATCGGGAGAAGAGATTCTTCCCGAGACCATAGACCCTGAGCTTTCAGGGAGTCCCAGACCGCGCCCCATCCTAAGAGACTGGCGTCGGTCGTGACAATGATCCACTCTGGTCTGCGGAAACTCATTCCCTGAGACAGGTGATCCTGAGACAACCACCAGAGGAGCGAGTCTCTGGTTTTCTGGTACATTTGTATCTGGGGAGACAAATCTGCATAATCCCCATTCCACTGCTTGAGCATGCACAGTTGCAATGGTCTTAGATGAATTCTGGCAAAAGGGACTATGTCCATTACCGCAACCATTAGACCGATTACCTCCATGCACTGAGCCACAGAAGGCTGAGGAATGGCATGAAGAACTCGACAAGCATTTGAAAGTTTTGACTTCCTGACCTCCGTCAGAAAGATTTTCATTTCTACCCAGTCTATTATTGTTCCCAGGAAGGGAACCCTTGTGACCGGGAACAGAGAACTTTTTTTTTTTTACGTTCACCTTCCACCCGTTAGACCTTAGAAAGGCTAGAACAATATCCGTATGAGCCTTCGCTTTGTGGAAAGACGACGCCTGAATTAAGATGTCGTCTAGGTAAGGTGCTACTGCAATGCCCCTTGGCCTTAGCACTGCTAGAAGGGATCCTAACACCTTTGTAAAAATTCTTGGTGAACTTTGTGGATCGGAATATGCAGGTATGCATCCTTTAGGTCCACGGTAGTCCTGTATTGACCCTCCTGGATCATTGGTAAAATTGTTCGAATTGTTTCCATTTTGAATGATGGAACTCTGAGGAATTTGTTTAGGATCTTTAAGTCCAGAATTGGCCTGAACGTTCCCTCCTTTTTGGGAACTACAAACAGGTTTGAGTAAAAACCCAGTCCTTGTTCTGCTTTTGGAACTGGGTGTATTGCTCCCATTTTTAAAAGGTCTTCTACGCAATGTAAGAATGCCCGTCTCTTTGCCTGGTCTAAAGACAAGCGAGACATGTGAAACCTTCCCTTTGGAGGAAGGTCCTTGAATTCTAGGAGATACCCCTGAGAGACAATCTCTAAAGCCCAGGGGTCTAGGACATCTCTTGCCCAAGCCTGAGCAAAGAGAGAGAGTCTGCCCCCTACCAGATCCGGTCCCGGATCGGGGGCTATCCTTTCATGCTGATTTAGTAGCAGCAGCAGGCTTCTTGGCCTGTTTCCCCTTGTTCCAGCCTTGCAATGGTTTCCATGCTGGTTTGGGCTGGGAAGTGTTACCCTCTTGTCTAGAGGCTGTAGAGCTAGGAGCCGGTCCGTTCCTGAAATTGCGAAAGGAACGAAAATTAGACTTTTCTTCTGTTATGTGTGATCAGTCCACGGGTCATCATTACTTCTGGGATATTATCTGCTCCCCTACAGGAAGTGCAAGAGGATTCACCCAGCAGAGTTGCTATATAGCTCCTCCCCTCTACGTCACCCCCAGTCATTCTCTTGCACCCAAAGACTAGATAGGAGGTGTGAGAGGACTATGGTGATTATACTTAGTTTTTATAACTTCAATCAAAAGTTTGTTATTTTACAATAGCACCGGAGCGTGTTATTACTTCTCTGGCAGAGTTTGAAGAAGAATCTACCAGAGTTTTTCTTATGATTTTAACCGGAGTAGTTAAGATCATATTGCTGTTTCTCGGCCATCTGAGGGAGGTAAAAGCTTCAGATCAGGGGACAGCGGGCAGTTGAATCTGCATTGAGGTATGTAGCAGTTTTTATTTTCTGAATGGAATTGATGAGAAAATCCTGCTATACCGTTATAATGACATGTATGTATACTCTACACTTCAGTATTCTGGGGATGGTATTTCACCGGAATTACTCTGTAAAAGTACATTAAACCTTTTAATAGGTATTTAATTCATGTTAAACGTTTTTGCTGGAATGTAGAATCGTTTGCATTTCTGAGGTACTGAGTGAATAAATATTTGGGCATTATTTTTCCACTTGGCAGTTTGCTTGTTTTGATTATGACAGTTTCGTTTCTCTCTCACTGCTGTGTGTGAGGGGGAGGGGCCGTTTTTTGGCGCTCTTTGCTACGCATCAAAAAATTTTCAGTCAGTTACACTTATATTTTCTGCATGATCCGGTTCATCTCTGACAGAACTCAGGGGTCTTCAAACTTCTTTGAAGGGAAGTAGATTCTCTCAGCAGAGCTGTGAGATTTATATAGTGACTGTGATTTAAAACGTTGCTCTGTAATTTTTATGTTTAAAATTTAATTAGTGTTATTTTACTAATGGGAACAAACCTTCGCTAAAAAGTTGTGTTGTTTGTTAAGAGTGATGCTATAACTGTTTTTCAGTTCATTATTTCAACTGTCATTTAATCGTTTAGTGCTTTTGAGGCACAGTACGTTTTTATTAAATAAAATTGTAACCGAGTTGCATGTTTATTGCTAGTGTGTTAAACATGTCTGATTCAGAGGAAGATACCTGTGTCATTTGTTCCAATGCCAAGGTGGAGCCCAATAGAAATTTATGTACTAGCTGTATTGATGCTACCTTAAATAAAAGCCAATCTGTACAAATTGAACAAATTTCACCAAACAGCGAGGGGAGAGTTATGCCGACTAACTCGCCTCACGTGTCAGTACCTGCATCTCCCGCCCGGGAGGTGCGTGATATTATGGCGCCTAGTACATCTGGGCAGCCATTACAGATAACATTACAAGATATGGCTACTGTTATGACTGAAGTTTTGGCTAAATTACCAGAACTAAGAGGCAAGCGTGATCACTCTGGGGTGAGAACAGAGTGCGCTGATAATTCTAGGGCCATGTCTGATACTGCGTCACAGCTTGCAGAGCATGAGGACGGAGAGCTTCATTCTGTAGGTGACGGTTCTGATCCAAACAGATTGGATTCAGATATTTCAAATTTTAAGTTTAAATTGGAAAACCTCCGTGTATTACTAGGGGAGGTCTTAGCAGCTCTCAACGATTGTAACGCTGTTGCAATACCAGAGAAAATGTGTAGGTTGGATAAATACTTTGCGGGTACCGGCGAGTACTGACGTTTTTCCTATACCTAAGAGATTAACTGAAATTGTTACTAAGGAGTGGGACAGACCCGGTGTGCCGTTCTCACCCCCTCCAATATTTAGAAAGATGTTTCCAATAGACGCCACCACACGGGACTTATGGCAAACGGTCCCTAAGGTGGAGGGAGCAGTTTCTACTTTAGCTAAGCGTACCACTATCCCGGTGGAGGATAGCTGTGCTTTTTCAGATCCTATGGATAAAAAATTAGAGGGTTACCTTAAGAAAATGTTTGTTCAACAAGGTTTTATATTACAACCCCTTGCATGCATCGCGCCGATCACGGCTGCGGCAGCATTTTGGATTGAGTCTCTAGAAGAGAACCTTAGTTCAGCTACGCTGGACGACATTACGGACAGGCTTAGAGTCCTTAAACTAGCTAATTCATTCATTTCGGAGGCCGTAGTACATTTAACCAAACTTACGGCTAAGAATTCAGGATTCGCCATTCAGGCACGCAGGGCGCTGTGGCTAAAATCCTGGTCGGCTGATGTAACTTCTAAGTCCAAATTACTTAATATACCTTTCAAGGGGCAAACTTTATTTGGGCCCGGTTTGAAAGAAATTATTGCTGACATTACAGGAGGTAAGGGCCACGCTCTACCTCAAGACAAAGCCAAAGCTAAGGCTAGACAGTCTAATTTTCGTCCCTTTCGGAATTTCAAAGCAGGAGCAGCGCCAACCTCCACTGCACCAAAACAGGGAGGAACTGTTGCTCGTTACAGACAAGGCTGGAAGCCTAACCAGTCCTGGAACAAGGGCAAGCAGGCCAGTAAACCTGCTGCTGCCTCAAAGACAGCATGAACCGAGGGCCCCCGATCCGGGACCGGATCTAGTGGGGGGCAGACTCTCTCTCTTCGCCCAGGCTTGGGCAAGAGATGTCCAGGATCCCTGGGCGCTAGAGATCATATCTCAGGGATACCTTCTAGACTTCAAATTCTCTCCCCCAAAAGGGAGATTTCATCTGTCAAGGTTGTCAACAAACCAAATAAAGAAGGACGCGTTTCTACGCTGTGTACAAGATCTATTATTAATGGGAGTGATCCATCCGGTTCCGCGGTCGGAACAAGGACAAGGGTTTTACTCAAACCTGTTTGTGGTTCCCAAAAAAGAGGGAACTTTCAGGCCAATCTTGGATTTAAAGATCCTAAACAAATTCCTAAGAGTTCCATCGTTCAAAATGGAAACTATTCGGACAATCTTACCCATGATCCAAGAGGGTCAGTACATGACCACAGTGGATTTAAAGGATGCTTACCTTCACATACCGATTCACAAAGATCATTACCGGTATCTAAGGTTTGCCTTCTTAAACAGGCATTACCAGTTTGTAGCCCTTCCATTCGGATTGGCTACGGCTCCAAGAATCTTTACAAAGGTTCTGGGTGCCCTTCTGGCGGTACTAAGACCGCGAGGAATTTCGGTAGCTCCGTACCTAGACGACATTCTGATACAAGCTTCAAGCTTTCAAACTGCCAAGTCTCATACAGAGTTAGTTCTGGCATTTCTAAGGTCGCATGGATGGAAAGTAAACGAAAAGAAGAGTTCTCTCTTTCCTCTCACAAGAGTTCCATTCTTGGGGACTCTTATAGATTCTGTAGAAATGAGGATTTATCTGACAGAAGACAGATTAACAAAGCTTCTAAATGCATGCCGTGTCCTTCATTCCATTCAACTCCCGTCAGTAGCTCAATGCATGGAGGTGATCGGCTTAATGGTAGCAGCAATGGACATAGTTCCCTTTGCACGCCTACATCTCAGACCGCTGCAATTGTGCATGCTGAGTCAGTGGAATGGGGATTACTCAGATTTGTCCCCCACTCTGAATCTGGATCAAGAGACCAGAAACTCTCTTCTATGGTGGCTTTCTCGGCCACATCTGTCCAGGGGGATGCCGTTCAGCAGGCCGGACTGGACAATTGTAACAACAGACGCCAGCCTTCTAGGTTGGGGCGCTGTCTGGAATTCTCTGAAGGCTCAGGGACAATGGAGTCAGGAGGAAAGTCTCCTGCCAATAAACATTCTGGAATTGAGAGCAGTTCTCAATGCCCTTCTATCTTGGCCCCAGTTAAAGACTCGGGGGTTCATCAGGTTTCAGTCGGACAACATCACGACTGTAGCTTACATCAACCATCAAGGAGGGACAAGAAGCTCCCTAGCAATGATAGAAGTATCAAAGATATTTCGCTGGGCAGAGTCTCACTCTTGCCACCTGTCAGCAATCCACATCCCGGGAGTGGAGAACTGGGAGGCGGATTTCTTGAGTCGCCAGACTCTTCATCCGGGGGAGTGGGAACTTCATCCGGAGGTCTTTGCCCAAATACTTCAACGTTGGGGCAAACCAGAGATAGATCTCATGGCGTCTCGCCAGAACGCCAAACTTCCTCGCTACGGATCCAGATCCAGGGATCCGGGAGCGGTTCTGATAGATGCTTTGACAGCACCTTGGAACTTCAGGATGGCTTATGTATTTCCACCCTTCCCACTGCTTCCTCGATTGATTGCCAAAATCAAACAGGAGAGAGCATCAGTGATTCTAATAGCGCCTGCATGGCCGCGCAGGACTTGGTATGCAGATCTAGTGGACATGTCATCCTGTCCGCCTTGGTCTCTACCTCTAAGACAGGACCTTCTGATTCAGGGTCCATTCAATCATCAAAGTCTAACTTCTCTGAAGCTGACTGCTTGGAAATTGAACGCTTGATTTTATCAAAACGTGGTTTTTCTGAGTCGGTTATTGATACCCTGATACAGGCTAGGAAGCCTGTTACCAGAAAGATTTACCATAAAATATGGCGTAAATACCTATACTGGTGTGAATCCAAAGATTACTCCTGGAGTAAGGTTAGGATTCCTAGGATATTGTCTTTTCTACAAGAAGGTTTAGAAAAGGGTTTATCGGCTAGCTCATTAAAGGGACAGATCTCAGCTCTGTCCATCTTGTTACACAGGCGTCTGTCAGAAAATTCAGACATCCAGGCTTTTTGTCAGGCTTTAGCTAGGATCAAGCCTGTGTTTAAAACTGTTGCTCCGCCATGGAGTTTAAACTTAGTTCTTAACGTTTTACAGGGTGTTCCGTTTGAACCCCTTCATTCCATTGATATAAAATTGTTATCTTGGAAAGTTCTATTTTTAATGGCTATTTCCTCGGCTCGAAGAGTCTCTGAGTTATCAGCCCTACATTGTGATTCTCCTTATCTGATCTTTCACTCAGACAAGGTAGTTCTGCGTACTAAACCTGGGTTCTTACCTAAGGTAGTCACTAACAGAAATATCAATCAAGAGATTGTTGTTCCATCCTTGTGTCCAAATCCTTCTTCAAAGAAGGAACGTCTTCTACACAATCTGGATGTAGTTCGGGCCCTCAAGTTCTACTTGCAGGCAACTAAAGATTTTCGCCAAACTTCTTCCCTGTTTGTCGTTTATTCTGGACAGAGGAGAGGTCAAAAAGCTTCTGCTACCTCTCTCTCTTTTTGGCTTCGTAGCATAATACGTTTAGCCTATGAGACTGCTGGACAGCAGCCTCCTGAAAGAATTACAGCTCATTCCACTAGAGCTGTGGCTTCCACTTGGGCCTTTAAGAATGAGGCCTCTGTTGAACAGATTTGCAAGGCTGCAACTTGGTCTTCGCTTCATACTTTTTCCAAATTTTACAAATTTGACACTTTTGCTTCTTCGGAGGCTATTTTTGGGAGAAAGGTTCTTCAGGCAGTGGTTCCTTCTGTATAATGAGCCTGCCTATCCCTCCCGTCATCCGTGTACTTTTGCTTTGGTATTGGTATCCCAGAAGTAATGATGACCCGTGGACTGATCACACATAACAGAAGAAAACATAATTTATGCTTACCTGATAAATTCCTTTCTTCTGTTGTGTGATCAGTCCACGGCCCGCCCTGTTTTTTAAGGCAGGTACATATTTTTTAAATTATAATTCAGTCACCACTACACCCTTGGTTTCTCCTTTCTCGTTGGTCTTTGGTCGAATGACTGGAGGTGACGTAGAGGGGAGGAGCTATATAGCAACTCTGCTGGGTGAATCCTCTTGCACTTCCTGTAGGGGAGCAGATAATATCCCAGAAGTAATGATGACCCGTGGACTGATCACACAACAGAAGAAAGGAATTTATCAGGTAAGCATAAATTATGTTATTTTTTGCTTTGAAAGGTCTATCCTGTGGAAGGGCATGGCCCTTTCCCCCAGTGATGTCTGAAATAATCTCTTTCAATTCTGGCCCAAATAGGGTCTTACCCTTGAAAGGAATAGTAAGCAATTTTGTTTTGGACGACACATCCGCCGACCAAGATTTTAGCCAAAGCGCCCTGCGCGCCACTATTGCAAAACCTGAATTTTTCGCCGCTAATTTAGCTAATTGAAAAGCGGCATCTAAAATAAAGGAATTAGCCAACTTCAGTGCGTGAATTCTGTCCATGACTTCATCATATGGAGTCTCCTTCTGGAGCGAATTTTCTAGTTCATCGAACCAAAAAGACGCCGCCGTGGTGACAGGAATAATGCACGAAATTGGTTGAAGAAGGAAACCTTGCTGAACAAAAATTTTATTAAGCAATCCTTCTAATTTTTTATCCATAGGATCTTTGAAAGCGCAACTGTCCTCTATTGGAATAGTTGTGCGCTTAGCTAACATTGAAACTGCTCCCTCTACCTTAGGGACCGTCTGCCATGCGTCCCTTCTGGGGTCAACAATGGGGAACATTTTCTTAAATATAGGAGGGGGAACAAAAGAAACACCTGGCTTCTCCCACTCCTTAGTCACTATATCCGCCATCTTAGGTATCGCAAACGCATCAGTGTGTACTGGGACCTCTAGAAAATTGTCCATTTTACACAATTTTTCTGGGATCACCAAAGGATCACAATCATCAAGTGCAGCTAGGACCTCCTTAAGTAGGGCGCGGAGGTGTTCTAGCTTAAATTTAAATGTTATGGTATCAGGCTCTGCCTGCTGAGAAACTTTTCCTGTCAGAAATTTCTCCCTCAGACAGGCCCTCCCTCACCGCCAAGTCAGCTTGATGTGAGGGCACTACAGATAAATTATCCTCTGCGTCTGCTTGCTCATTGTCTGTGTTTAAAACTGAGCAATCACGCTTCCTAGGAAAGGCTGGCAGTTTGGATAAAAAATGCTAATTGTTGCATAGTAATCGCAATTGGTGCACTAGATGTACTGGGCATCGCCTGCGCGGGCATAGCTGGTGTTGATACAGAAGGAGAGGAAAGCAAGCTATCTTCATTACCTTCAGCTAAAGAATTATCTTGGGCTATATTTTTAAGTGTGATTGTACTGTCCTTAAGCTGGTTGGACGCTATGGCACACTGCACACATAAATTTAATGGGGGAACCACCTTGGCCTTTGGACATACAGAACATAGTCTATCTGAAGATTCAGACATGTTTGACAGGCTTAAACAGAACTACAATGCAATAAAAATTATTTTTGACAAAAACGTTACTGTCTCTTTAAATAATAAAAGAGCACACATTATTACTGAAACATCAAAAAAACCATGAAATAAACATCCGATTTTAATGAAATTTTCACCACAGAGCCTTAATGCTTTGAAAAGATTGCATACAAATTTTCAGACCAATTAACCCCTTAATGCCCAAACCGGAGCTAATAACAGTTATTAACCGGTTAACACACTACAGAACTAGCCCCAGCTTCCCCTGTAGCCTTTATCTTTCTTAGGGATTATTTTAGTAGGAAATAAGCCTCTCTGGAGTCCTTTCTGATGCCCCACATGAAGCTGCATGGACTGCCTAGGCAAAATCAACTGCGCAATTGAGGCCTGAAAATGAGGCCTCCTCCCTCTTCATTCCAGAGTGGAGGGGCCTTTCTGACTAGATTTAGGTGTCCAAATAAGTGCCAGGCCGAAATGAAACCCCAAAAGTGTTTTAAAGTCTGCAAAAACACCTTATTTATAGTGAAAAACATGCTAAAAAGCAATCGATTTTAAAGCCCACAATAGTGTCAACCAGCATAGAGCCCTAAATATAAGCCATCATTTTATGCAGAGTCTAAGAAAAAATGGCTTACCTATCCCAGAGGGAATTTCTGACAGTCTTCTAGCATTACATGGTCTTGTTAGAAAAATGACTGATCATATCTGAAGCAGTTAAGCCTGCAAACTGTTCCCCTCAACTGATGTTCTCTGGTTTCAACAGTCCTGCGTGGGAACAGCAATGGATTTTAGTTACTGGTGCTAAAATCATACTCCTCTCAACAGAAATCTTCATCACTTTCTGCTGTAGAGTAAATAGTACAAACCGGCACTATTTTAAAATAACAAACTCTTGATAGAAGAAATAAAAAACTACAACTAACACCACATACTCTTTACCACCCCCGTGGAGATGCTACTTGTTCAGAGCGGCAAAGAGAATGACTGGGGGGCGGAGCCAGAGGGGGAGCTATATGGACAGCTCTGCTGTGTGTTCTCTTTGCCACTTCCTGTAGGGAATGAGAATATCCCACAAGTAAGGATGAAGCAGTGGACCGGACACACCAATGTAGGAGAAAAGGGACTTTCCTTCTGTCCATATAAAAAACCTGATTCTTTTTTTTGGAGCTTGATAAAGATCTGTATACATTTTTCAGAACTTTAAGGTTAAAAAGTTTTTTTGCAAACAGGGTTGATGTAATTAAATCTGATATTAAGCATGATGTAATGAGCAATAATGTATTTACTTTAAAGAAAGTGGGTTTGGTTGATAAAAGTAAATTTGTCCCTCCACAACAAAGTCACAGTATTTAAACTTTCATTTCTTTAGTTGGTAAAGATATTGGCCTATATTTAACAAGCTGTCTACTTTCCTGCATTCGCCGGCCCCAATACGCTCGCCTAACATTGCCGCCGTGGACCTGAATACATTCGCCAAATTTATCAAGAAAGCTGTCAAAAAGCCGCGCACCAAGTAAGGTGCGATGAGCAGCGGACTGTTGTTAACTGACAGCCATCGATCTCGCTGCTCATCGGCTTATTCGCAGCTTTCTTGCTAGCCTGTCACTAAGCACCCACACTATACTATACAGTTATACCCCCTAAACCGCCGCTCCCGGAGCCCCCCGCAACTATAATAAATATATTAACCCCTAATCTGCCGCCCCCTATACCGCCGCCACCTACATAAAGTTATTAACCCCTATCCTGCCAATCCCGGACCCAGCCGCAAATAAATAGTTTAACCCCTAAACCGCCGCACCCAGAGTCCGCCGCCACCTACATTACATGTATTAACCCCTATCCTGCCCCCCCTACACTGCCGCCACCTACATTACATTTATTAACCCCTATCCTGCCCCCCCTACACCGCCGCCACCTACATTACATTGATTAACCCCTAATCTACCCCCCCTACACTGCCGCCACTATATTAAATGAATTAACCCCTAAAACTAAGTCTAACCCTAACACCCTCCTAACTTACATATAATTTAAATACATCTAAATAAAATTACTATTATTAACTAAATTATTCCTATTTAAAACTAATTACTTACCTATAAAATAAACCCTAAGATAGCTACAATATAACTAATAGTTACATTTGTATCTATCTTAGGGTTTATTTTTATTTTACAGGCAACTTTGTATTTATTTTAACTAGGTACAATAGCTATTAAATAGTTATTAACTATGTTATAGCTACCTAGCTAAAATAAATACAAAATTACCTATAAAATAAATCCTTACCTAAGTTACAATTACACCTAACACTACACTATCATTAAATAAATTAAATTAATTAAATACAATTACCTACAATTAAGTTAAAATAACTAAAATTAACTAAAGTACAAAAAAAACCCTGTAAATTAAAGAAAATAAAAAAATTACAAGATGTTTAAACTAATTACACCTAATCTAAGCCCCCTAATAAAATAAAAAAGCCCCCCAAAATAATAAAATTCCCTACACTAAATTTTTTTTTACAAATAGCCCTTAAAAGGGCCTTTTGCGGGGCATTGCCCCAAAGTAATCAGCTCTTTCACCTGTAAAAAAAAGAAATACAACCCCCCCAACATTAAAACCCACCACCCACACCCAACCTTACTCTAAAACCCACCCAATCCCCCCTTAAAAAAACCTAACACTACCCCATTGAAGATCACCCTACCTTGAGCCGTCTTCACCTAGCCGGGCACAAGTCTTCATCGAATCCGGGCAGAAGAGGTCCTCCAAGCAGCAGAAGTCTTCATCCAAGCGGCATATTCTATCTTCAATCAATCGGAGTGGAGCGGGTCCATCTTCAATCCAGCCGATGCAGAGCCATCCTCTTCTTCCGACGTCCTAACACTGAATGAAGGTTCCTTTAAATGACGTCATCCCTTGAATTCCGATTGGCTGATAGGATTCTATCAGCCAATCGGAATTAAGGTAGGAAAAATCCGATTGGCTGATTGTATTGTATTTCTTCTACAAGAAACGACGAGTCCACGGATTTCATCCTTACTTGTGGGATATTAACCTCCTGCTAACAGGAAGTGGCAAAGAGCACCAAAGCAGAGCTGTATATATAGCTCCTCCCTTCCCTCCACCCCCAGTCATTCTCTTTGCCTGTGTTAGTAATAGGAAGAGGTAAAGTGTGGTGTTATAGTGTTAGATTCTTCAATCAAGAAGTTTTCTCCAACATAGGTGTGTCCGGTCCACGGCGTCATCCTTACTTGTGGGATATTCTCTTCCCCAACAGGAAATGGCAAAGAGCCCAGCAAAGCTGGTCACATGATCCCTCCTAGGCTCCGCCTACCCCAGTCATTCTCTTTGCCGTTGCACAGGCAACATCTCCACGGAGATGGTTAAGAGTTTTTTGGTGTTTAAATGTAGTTTTTATCCTTCAATCAAGTGTTTGTTATTTTAAAATAGTGCTGGTATGTACTATTTACTCTGAAACAGAAAAGAGATGAAGATTTCTGTTTGTAAGAGGAAGATGATTTTAGCAAACGTTACTAAAATCGATTGCTGTTTCCACACAGGACTGTTGAGATGAAGTAACTTCAGTTGGGGGAAACAGTTGGCAGACTTTTCTGCTTGAGGTATGACTGGCCACATTTCTAACAAGACTATGTAATGCTGGAAGGCTGTCATTTTCCCTATGGGGACCGGTAAGCCATTTTCTTAGATTAAGTAAAAGAATAAAGGGCTTCATAAGGTCTTAAAAAACTGGTAGACATTTTTCTGGGCTAAAACGATTACTTTGCTAAGCATATTTTGCAGATTATAACTCTTAATAGTTATTATAATCTTGGGGATTGTTTTAAAAAAACGGCAGGCACTGTATTGGACACCTTTTTCAGATGGGGGCCTTTTCTAGTCATAGGCAGAGCCTCATTTTCGCGCCACTAATGCGCAGTTGTTTTTGGAAAGCAAGGCATGCAGATGCATGTGTGAGGAGCTAAGAACCACTGAAAAAGCTTATAGAAGGCGTCATTTGGTATCGTATTCCCCTCTGGGCTTGGTTGGGTCTCAGCAGAGCAGATACCTGGGACTGTATAGGGGTTAATGTAAAAACGGCTCCGGTTCCGTTATTTTAAGGGTTAAAGCTTTCAAATTTGGTGTGCAATACTTTTAAGGCTTTAAGACACTGTGGTGAAATTTTGGTGAATTTTGAACAATTCCTTCATACTTTTTCACATATTCAGTAATAAAGTGTGTTCAGTTTAAAATTTAAAGTGACAGTAACGGTTTTATTTTAAAACGTTTTTTGTGCTTTGTTGACAAGTTTAAGCCTGTTTAACATGTCTGAACCATCAGATAAGCGATGTTCTATATGTATGAAAGCCAAGGTTTCTCCCCATTTAAATTTATGTGATGATTGTGCCATAGTGTCCAAACAAAGTAGGGACAATGATGCCACAGATAATGATATTGCCCAAGATGATTCCTCAAATGAGGGGAGTAAGCATGATACTGCATCATCCCCTTCTGTGTCTACACCAGATTTTGCCCACACAAGAGGCCCCTAGTACATGTAGTGCGCCAATACTTATTACCATGCAACAATTAACGGCTGTAATGGATAATTATGGATAATTATCCAAAATGCCTACTTATCAGAGAAAGCGCGATTGCTCTGTTTTAAACACTGAAGAGCAAGAGGACGCTGATGATAACTGTTCTGACATACCCTCACACCAATCTGAAGGGGCCAGGAGGGAGGTTTTGTCTGAGGGAGAAATTTCAGATTCAGGAAAAATTTCTCAACAAGCTGAACCTGATGTTGTAACATTTAAATTTAAATTAGAACATCTCCGCGCACTGCTTAAGGAGGTATTATCTACTCTGGATGATTGTGACAATTTGGTAATTCCAGAGAAATTATGTAAGATGGACAAGTTCCTAGAGGTTCCGGTGCCCCCCGATGCTTTTCCTATACCCAAGCGGGTGGCGGACATAGTAAATAAGGAGTGGGAAAGGCCCGGCATACCTTTTGTTCCTCCCCCTATATTTAAAAAATTATTTCCTATAGTCGACCCCAGAAAGGACTTATGGCAGACAGTCCCCAAGGTCGAGGGGGCGGTTTCTACTCTAAACAAACGCACTACTATTCCTATAGAAGATAGTTGTGCTTTCAAAGATCCTATGGATAAAAAATTAGAGGGTTTGGGGCGGAGTCTGGCCACGCTGGGACATGGCCGCTCAGTGAGGTTGCTCTGTGGGACCGGAGTTTGTCTTGCACACTTATATCTAGCTGTGGATAAAATACAGGCACCTAGAGATGTCGGAACACATGAGGAACAGAACCGCCGCACTTAGGATAACAAATATGTCCTGAACAGACCGCAAACATCCGAAGAGGCTCACAGTGTTCAGGAGATAGCGGTCGCCATCTTGGATTTTCCCCACGAGGTTCAGGCAGCATACGACTGCAACAGGACCAGGTATTATTAAAGTGGGTACTCGAAATGCTACTACTCATTAGGCACAAGGGCTAACACACATGCCAAAGACTCTAACCATAGTATACGTTAACACAAATAGTAATTTTAACGGCATATATGCTCCTTAATATAGGTTCACAGAACTACTATAATGCCCTCATAAGTGGACATAACTTATAAGTCTAACATACTACAAAACATACAGGACATGTCGCTAACCTGTGGATTTGATGTTACAAGTATAAGGAAAGTCTGGATACAGCTTTTTTTCTTATTTTCCTCCCTTTTTTCATTTTAAAAGGAAAAAAAAAAATAAACATGAAACTGCGCTTTTCTGAGGGGGGAAAACAGATATGGAGATGAAGATACACATTAAATAGCATGACAAATGCATATGCTTATACCTCAAATATACTGAATCTGTGTTCAGAAGAAACAGCTGGGATGGCTTGTTATGATTTATAACTTGGCTTATAACTTCAGGGAGCAATGTGCCATTTTCTACTAGCAACTCAATAATTGAATAACAAGTGCTGCTTTACCCTCTGTGTAGTATATCTATATCCTGAACTATTTAAAGTTTCTGTTTGTGCAATCTCACTACGGGGGCTGCATTTGGTATCTTTATACAGTTATTACAGCGAAGATATACACCTTATACTTGAAATCTTAATAATGTCCTCCAGAAGGCAAACAAAGCCAGATAAACCTGCAAAATCACAGCATACCACACTCAAATCAGTCACAGACTTTTTCCAGTCTCAGGATAGAGAAAGCACATCCCAAGAACCAACAAACTCGAATCATACTGACAAAGCGCCAGGGTCAGGAGACATCATGGCGGATCACCAGCAAGATCAACTATCACAAATCCTAACCAGGTTGAATGATCTCCCATCTAAAAATGATATAGACTCTCTAAAGGATCTGATTAAGACAGAGATTTCTGACCTAAAGAAAGATATCACTGATATCGGCAACAGAGTAGATAATTTAGAGTCATCACTGGATATGACGACACAAGAGATGAAAGACATTACAGAATCTCAAGAGCAGCAATCCCTTTTAATTCAGGATTTGAATGTTAAACTCGAAGATCTGGACAACAGAGGGCGAAGAAATAATTTGAGAATTAGAGGGATACCAGAGTCTATCGAGCCCTCCGACCTGGAAGACTATCTACAATCACTCTTTCGCCATCTTATGGACTCCTCAGATACCACATCCTCTATATCTTTAGAGAGAGCTCACAGAGCTCTGAGAGCAAAACCTTCAAATCAAGCTCCACCACGAGATGTGATAATTAAATTCCTTAGCTTTAAAGATAAGGACACTATTTGGCAGCTCTTCAGAGATAACCCTAATCTTAAATATCAAGACCAGGAGATTCAGGCTTACCTGGACTTAAGCCCTATCACTCTCCAAAAAAGAAAGGACGCTAAATTTATTACAACTACTTTACAAAAGCACAACATAAGATACCGTTGGGGGTACCCATTTGCTCTCATCGTATCACTTGAGGGTAAAACCTGGATCTACAGAACTTTGGAGGACTTAGACTCTTTTTCCAAAGGCATTAACCTGGAAATTCTTGCACCTTCAATACAAGATAACACCCCCGCTACAAGCGGGATGACATCTCGCCTGAAAGACAGGAGACCTGAATGGAACATTGTTCAATACAGGAAAAGGCCTCCCAGACAAACAAACTCTGAATCAGTTGTTAAATCTAACTTCCCTACATGACTTCTTGAAGGTCTTAATCTTGAATCTCACAAAGACTAACTGCTCATAACTGGGCAGTCCATATCCTTTTCGTAATTCTCTGACGAGAAAAAAATAAGAAAGAAAATGTTATGTTTACTGTTATTGTTCGCTATGTTAACTATGTTATTTGATGGTTCTTTGGTTGTTATATATTATGCTCTTTTTCTTCTAGACACATGCTGCATATTCTATGAACAAAAACTAGCAGAAATGTCTTCAGGCTTTGATACCTTATCTAACACCTAACACCTATTAATTAAGACACAATAGTAGTGTCATTAAGGTAGAATATAATTTTGCCCTGAATATTCGAGAGTTGCAATAGAGCACTTTAAGCGTGAATTAGCCAAGTCTTTACGGATAGAAATTTAATATTTTGCAGTTTAGCTAGAAATGTGCATTTTGTTGGTTGATGTATTTGTATCATATAGATAGGACTGACTTAGTACTAACCTTTGTCCTTTTTTTTTTTTTTTTTTGAAGACTCTTTTAGATTGTCTTCTCTTAACTCCACTTCTTAATAGTGGAATCTCTGGTACCCAACCCCTGTCTCTACAAACTATATATGTATCCTTCTTCTTACTTTGTCGAACTCTTTCTACCTTTTACTCTTCTTTCTTTCACTCTTCTCTCACCCTTTGATTGTCATTACTTGTTAATCTATAGCTTTCAGAACAGTACCTCAAACAAGAGTACTGCATCTTGTAAAAAAAGAACCTTACACCCATCCAACTTTTCCTATGACAGATAAACAAATAAACCAACTCCGGATAATATCCATTAACACCAAAGGTCTAAACTCTCCCTTCAAAAGAAATTCAACTCTCTCTGACTTTAAACAACATAGGAGTGATATAGTCATGCTTCAAGAGACGCATTTCAAAAGAGGTATGGAACCACAAACCTATAAATTTAAATTTGGCCAATGCTTTTATTCTTCCAATACTACAAAAACAAACGGGGTTGGGATTCTGATTAAAAGCAATATTCCTTTTCAGGAGCTTTTTACCCACAAAGATAAAGAGGGTAGATTTATAGCAGTAACGGGTAAACTGTATGGGAAGCTTGTAACTTTAGTTTGTATATATGCTCCAAACACACAACAACATCTCTTCTTTAAGACGATAACAAACAGACTACTTGACAATGCAAAGGGAGCTTTGATCATTGGAGGTGACTTCAATACACCACTCAACCCACATATTGACTGCTCTACACAATCTTCGTCTATCCCATCTAAACGAATCGCAGCAATAAAACAGAACATGAGGGACTTAGCAGTACATGACGTGTGGAGATCTCTAAACCCGCATACAAGAGACTATACATTCTATTCTGCCCCACACAAATTATACTCTAGGATAGACTATCTGTTCATGGATGTCTCTAGTTTCTCCTATATAGTACAAAGCAAGATTCTAACATGCACATGGTCAGATCATTCTTTTATGAGCTGTAGTCTACATTGGCCTAACATCTCTCCAAAAATATTTAATTGGAAATTTGAATCCTCCCTAATAGAAGACACACTAATAAATGAAAAATTGGGGAAATCTCTAGCTGAATATTTTGAACTAAACTTATCTCCACAAATGGACAAAAGAGTTGTGTGGGAAGCACATAAAAGTGTCATTAGGGGAGAATGTATTAGCCATAAAAGCTTTCAAGTTAAACAACAAAAAGCTAGATTAGAAACAACATTACAACAAATTACTGATTTGGAGTCCCAACACAGACAGAACCCGGGGGATGAACCTGTGTATACCGAACTCTGTAACAAAAGACAGGAAATGAACTCTCAACTCCTACATAGATATAAAAAAAATGCCCTCCGACTTAAACAAGTATATTTTGACAGCGACAATAAGAGCGGGAGATTCTTAGCTAGGAAATTACGTAGAAGAACAAATAGATCTTTTATTATGTCAATTAAAAATGCAAAAGGCTCCACATGTTCTAATACCACTTCTATAGCTAACGCATTTCGAGAATACTTCGAAGGTTTGTATAATTTGAAAGACTCTGACCCCATAGTCACTAGACGCGATGACTCCTTTAGCTCCCATATTAAGAGATATTTAGATAGCATACAGATCCCCACCTTATCAAAAGAACAACAAGAACAATTAGATAGCCCAATTCAAGTTGAAGAAGTTATTAATGTCATCAAACATTTACCTAATGGTAAAGCTCCAGGGCCGGATGGCTTCACTAATTTGTACTACAAAAGCTTTCAACCCATAATTGCCCCCCAGTTATGTAGACTGTATAATGTTATAAATGAGGCCGCTCCCTTCTTACAACAATCATTAGAGGCCACAATAGTATTATTGCCCAAACCTGGGAAATCAACAGATATGGTTATGAACTATCGACCGATCTCCTTGCTAAATAACGATTCAAAGATCTTTGCCAAGATACTTGCAAATAGATTAGGACCCATTATGCCTTCTTTGATACACAGAGACCAAGTTGGTTTTGTTATTAATAGGGAGGCCAAAGACAACACAATTCGTTCCCTTCATTTAATCCAACATGCACTATCTTCTGATTCACAAATAGTGATGGTATCCACAGACGCTGAAAAAGCGTTCGATCGTGTAGATTGGACGTTTCTGCATCACATTTTAGAAAGATTCGGTTTTGGCAAGGGTATCTTAGGGAAAATCTTTGCTTTATATAATAACCCAAGCGCGCGCATACTGGTAAATGGAGATCTCTCAGCCCCCTTCTATATTAAAAATGGCACTAGACAGGGATGTCCCTTATCTCCCCTACTTTTCGCATGCGCTATAGAAATATTGGCATTAAAAATAAGAGAAAATAAAAATATTTGCGGCCTAACCCTTCAGAATCATACCTATAAACTTTCGCTATTCGCGGATGACATCCTGTTTACATTGTCGTCACCTAGCCAGTCAATCCCTGAATTAATGAAAGAACTTCATGATTTCAGAATTGTGTCCAACTTCTTAATTAATCAATCAAAATCAGAAATCATGAACATTAACTTGTCTGAAGAAGAACTTAATCTTACAAAACAAATTTGCCCCTTTCGCTGGCAATCCTCTTACATTAAATACCTGGGGATTTTCCTGTCTCACAACCAAACTGACTTATTAACTCTTAACTATGAATCTCTTAAAAAGAACATTGTAGCAGACTTAAGCTCCTGGAGATCTAAACGCCTTAGTTGGCTAGGGAGAATGAACACAATCACTATGAATATACTGCCCAGAATTTTATACGTCTTACAGACGGTACCAATCCCTCTCCCCTCATCCTACATCCCTTCAATATAGAGAATAATCAATGACTATATATGGGATAGGAAACATCCTAGAATTAATAGAAAGTTAATGACTCTCCCTAAAGAGTCAGGGGGTCTGGGAGTTCCGGATCTTGAGAAATATAGACAGGCGACTTTCTTACAGTGGGTAGTAGACTGGAACACTAATTACCTTGATAAAATCTGGGTACGAATCGAACACCAAATGCACCAATGTTCTCACCTGGGTTCTCTGTGTTGGCTAGATGGCTCTGAAGGCCGTCTGAGAATTGTGGGTAATTTTATTACAGAAGAGACATACAAAATGTGGAATAGGTTACTAGTAAAATACCCCATGCTTTCCTCTATACCATCCCCATTGACACCCTTGCTTGGAAATCCAGAGTTTCTTCCAGGATTGGGAATTGCTAAATTAGACCCCTAGATAAAAGGAGCAACTTACCATTCTTTACATTGTCAGAGGGAGGCAAAATGCATACAAGGCTAAAACTCCTAGAAGATGACCTACATATATTTAATAGTTGTTTTTTCTATTTGCAAGCACACTCTTTTCTTCAGAACCACAAAGGGAAAAATAATATGTTGAGATCACCTACCAATTTTGAGAAACTATGCTTGTCTGCACAACCGATTAGGCACACTCTATCAATTATATACCACATGCTACAACAAGAACCGTTAGGCCTAGAACACCATTATATTCAAAAATGGGAATCGGAGTTGAATCTTAGAATCTCCCCAAAGGAGAAGCATATGATATTTAAAAGAACAATGAAAGCTTCCACATCAGCTAGAATACTAGAAATTAATTTTAAAATATTGCATCGTTGGTATTATACCCCTACACGTTTAAAAACCTTATATCCTCAAAGATCAGATACATGCTGGCGTTGCGACAGAGGGAGAGGCACTATGGGTCATATATGGTGGTTATGCCCAAACATTTCCCCCTTCTGGAGAGATGTTATAAACCAAACAGAGAAGATACTGGGGATCACTATCCCGCAGGACCCGTTAGTTTGGCTCCTTAATAAACCCCCCAGGAAACTATTGGCTACACATTTGTCCATACTTCAAATTGCTTCCAATAGCGCTAAGACCCTAATAGCAAAATACTGGAAACAATCCTCAATCCCAAATACAGCCCAGTGGATTGATACAATGCACAAAACTATTCAATTAGAGGAATACCACTGCATGAAATCACAACGCATAGACTTCTATCATGAGATTCTCTTTATTTGGGAAGATTATATATATAACAAATATGATAATTAAATAGATATTGAAATCTGATGGCTTGCGATACAGGGTACACGAGAAACTTGAGGTCTGAATTCCACAATCTAAATGACAATCTTCTTCTTCTCTTCTTTCTTTCTCTTCTTTCCTTTTCTCTTTTTATGTATTTCTCTTGTAAAAATGAAAATTCAACGAGGTTATGGTTTTTAGCTAAAGGTCAGGTTTCTATATAACATGTTAAGTTGAAAATATGTCTAAGTGTGATATGTTCTTGACCAAGTATTTCGATTTAATGTATGATCTGTTATACCTCAATAAAAATACTTAAAAAAAAAAAATTAGAGGGTTTGCTTAAAAAGATGTTTGTTCAGCAAGGTTACCTTCTACAACCAATTTCATGCATTGTTCCTGTCACTACGGCAGCTTGTTTCTGGTTCGAAGAACTAGAAAAGTCGCTCAATACAGAATCTTCGTATGAGGAGGTTATGGACAGAGTTCATGCACTTAAATTGGCTAACTCTTTTATTTTAGATGCCGCTTTGCAATTAGCTAGATTAGCGGCAAAAAATTCAGGGTTTACTATCGTGGCGCGCAGAGCGCTTTGGCTAAAGTCTTGGTCAGCGGATGTGTCTTCCAAGACAAAATTGCTTAACATCCCTTTCAAGGGTAAAACACTGTTTGGTCCTGATTTGAAAGAGATTATTTTAGACATCACCGGGGGAAAGGGCCACGCCCTCCCTCAGGATAGGTCTTTTAAGGCTAAAAATAAGCCTAATTTTCGTCCCTTTCGCAGAAACGGACCAGCCTCTAATTCTACATCCTCTAAGCAAGAGGGTAATACTTCACAACCCAAACCAGCCTGGAGACCGATGCAAGGCTGGAACAAGGGTAAGCAGGCCAAGAAGCCTGCCACTGCTACCAAAACAGCATGAAGGGATGGCCCCCGATCCGGGACCGGATCTGGTGGGGGGCAGACTTTCTCTCTTTGCTCAGGCTTGGGCAAGAGATGTTCAGGATCCTTGGGCACTAGAAATAGTTTCTCAAGGTTATCTCCTAGAATTCAAGGAACTACCCCCAAGGGGAAGGTTCCACAGGTCTCAATTATCTTCAAACCAAATAAAAAGACAGGCATTCTTACATTGTGTAGAAGACCTGTTAAAGATGGGAGTAATTCATCCAGTTCCAATAGGAGAACAAGGGATGGGGTTTTACTCCAACCTATTCATAGTTCCCAAAAAAGAGGGAACATTCAGACCAATTTTAGATCTCAAGATCCTAAACAAATTTCTCAGGGTTCCATCGTTCAAAATGGAAACCATTCGAACGATCCTTCCCACCATCCAGGAAGGTCAATTTATGACTACGGTGGATTTAAAGGATGCGTACCTACATATTCCTATCCACAAGGAACATCATCAGTTCCTAAGGTTCGCTTTTCTGGACAAGCATTACCAGTTTGTGGCACTTCCATTCGGATTAGCCACTGCTCCGAGAATTTTCACAAAGGTACTAGGGTCCCTTCTAGCGGTTCTAAGGCCAAGGGGCATTGCAGTAGTACCTTACTTGGACGACATCCTGATTCAAGCGTCGTCTCTGTCAAAAGCAAAGGCTCATACGGACATCGTCCTAGCCTTTCTCAGATCTCACGGATGGAAAGTGAACAAGGAAAAAAGTTCTCTGTCCCCGTCAACAAGAGTTCCCTTCTTGGGAACAATAATAGATTCCTTAGAAATGAGGATTTTTCTGACAGAGGTCAGAAAATCAAAGATTCTAAGCTCTTGTCAAGTACTTCATTCTGTTCTTCGTCCTTCCATAGCGCAGTGCATGGAAGTAATAGGATTGATGGTTGCAGCAATGGACATAGTTCCTTTTGCACAAATTCATCTAAGACCATTACAACTGTGCATGCTCAGACAGTGGAATGGGGATTATACAGACTTGTCTCCGACGATTCAAGTAGATCAAAAGACCAGAGATTCACTCCGTTGGTGGCTGATCCTGGACAACCTGTCACAGGGAATGAGCTTCCGCAGACCAAAGTGGGTCATTGTCACGACCGACGCCAGTCTGGTGGGCTGGGGCGCGGTCTGGGAACCCCTGAAAGCTCAGGGTCTATGGTCTCGGGAAGAATCTCTTCTCCCGATAAACATTCTGGAACTGAGAGCGATATTCAATGCTCTCAAAGCTTGGCCTCAACTAGCAAAGGCCAAATTCATAAGGTTTCAATCAGACAACATGACGACTGTTGCATACATCAACCATCAGGGGGGAACAAGAAGTTCCCTGGCGATGGAGGAAGTGACCAAGATAATTCAATGGGCGGAGGATCACTCCTGCCACTTGTCTGCAATCCACATCCCAGGAGTGGAAAATTGGGAAGCGGATTTTCTGAGTCGTCAGACATTCCATCCGGGGGAGTGGGAACTCCATCCGGAAATCTTTGCCCAAATAACTCAATTATGGGGCATTCCAGACATGGATCTGATGGCCTCTCGTCAGAACTTCAAGGTTCCTTGCTACGGGTCCAGATCCAGGGATCCCAAGGCGACTCTAGTAGATGCACTAGTAGCACCTTGGACCTTCAACCTAGCTTATGTATTCCCACCGTTTCCTCTCATTCCCAGGCTGGTAGCCAGGATCAATCAGGAGAGGGCTTCGGTGATCTTGATAGCTCCTGCGTGGCCACGCAGGACTTGGTATGCAGACCTGGTGAATATGTCATCGGCTCCACCATGGAAGCTACCTTTGAGACAGGACCTTCTTGTTCAAGGTCCATTCGAACATCCGAATCTGGTTTCCCTCCAACTGACGGCTTGGAGATTGAACGCTTGATTTTATCAAAGCGTGGGTTTTCAGATTCTGTTATAGATACTCTGATTCAGGCCAGAAAGCCTGTAACTAGAAAAATTTACCATAAAATATGGAAAAAATATATCTGTTGGTGTGAATCTAAAGGATTCCCATGGAACAAGATAAAAATTCCTAAGATTCTATCCTTTCTACAAGAAGGTTTGGAGAAAGGATTATCTGCAAGTTCTCTGAAGGGACAGATCTCTGCTTTATCTGTTTTACTTCACAAAAGGCTGGCAGCTGTGCCAGACGTTCAAGTGTTTGTTCAGGCTCTGGTTAGAATCAAGCCTGTTTACAGACCTTTGACTCCTCCCTGGAGTCTAAATCTAGTTCTTTCAGTTCTTCAAGGGGTTCCGTTTGAACCCTTACATTCCGTAGATATTAAGTTATTATCTTGGAAAGTTTTGTTTTTGGTTGCAATTTCTTCTGCTAGAAGAGTTTCAGAGTTATCTGCTCTGCAGTGTTCTCCGCCCTATCTGGTGTTCCATGCAGATAAGGTGGTTTTGCGTACTAAGCCTGGTTTTCTTCCGAAAGTTGTTTCCAACAAAAATGTTAACCAGGAGATAGTTGTACCTTCTTTGTGTCCGAACCCAGTTTCAAAGAAGGAACGTTTGTTACACAATTTGGACGTAGTCCGTGCTCTAAAATTCTATTTAGAGGCTACTAAAGATTTCAGACAAACATCTTCTTTGTTTGTTGTTTATTCTGGTAAAAGGAGAGGTCAAAAAGCAACTTCTACCTCTCTTTCTTTTTGGCTTAAAAGCATTATCCGATTGGCTTATGAGACTGCCGGACGGCAGCCTCCTGAAAGAATCACAGCTCACTCCACTAGGGCTGTGGCTTCCACATGGGCCTTCAAGAACGAGGCTTCTGTTGACCAGATATGTAAGGCAGCGACTTGGTCTTCACTGCACACTTTTGCCAAATTTTACAAATTTGATACTTTTGCTTCTTCGGAGGCTATTTTTGGGAGAAAGGTTTTGCAAGCCGGGGTGCCTTCCATTTAGGTGACCTGATTTGCTCCCTCCCTTCATCCGTGTCCTAAAGCTTTGGTATTGGTTCCCACAAGTAAGGATGACGCCGTGGACCGGACACACCTATGTTGGAGAAAACAGAATTTATGCTTACCTGATAAATTACTTTCTCCAACGGTGTGTCCGGTCCACGGCCCGCCCTGGTTTTTTTAATCAGGTCTGATGAATTATTTTCTCTAACTACAGTCACCACGGTATCATATGGTTTCTCCTATGCATATTTCCTCCTGTACGTCGGTCGAATGACTGGGGTAGGCGGAGCCTAGGAGGGATCATGTGACCAGCTTTGCTGGGCTCTTTGCCATTTCCTGTTGGGGAAGAGAATATCCCACAAGTAAGGATGACGCCGTGGACCGGACACACCGTTGGAGAAAGTAAGCATAAATTCTGTTTTTTATTTTAAATGGTACCGGTGAGTACTATTTTCCTCAGGGAGATATGGAAGATGAAGATTTCTGCCCTGAGGTTGATGATCTTAGCAGATGTAACTAAGATCTATGTTGGTTCCCACAGAGTCTCTGAAGGTAGTGCAAGAGAAATCTTCAGTGTGGAGAACGGTTTCATGCTACTTTTATTTCTGAGGAGGCTTGGTATAGCAGAACTGGCTGACATTTTTTCCCTGCAAGGGAAGGGGTAAGCAGTAGTTTATATCTTTATTTGACATAGTACTGGGCTGAAAACAATATCAATGGGACACTGGGAGAGGCAGCTTGACGATTTTTATTTGATAAAGCAACAAATAGTCAGTATGGCTGCAGTGTTATAGTAGTTTTTAAGGGGACCACATGGCTTACTTGCTAACCGCGTCCCATGCGGTTATACAGACTGGTAGAACGACATCCATGATGGGCGGGGCCTATTTTCACACGCTCAGACGCGCAGTTTACTCTGACTGAGAAGGCAGCAGGCATTAGCTCCGGTGGGGCCTAAACTTGTGTTCTGTTCACCGGTTCATTGTCGAGTCATTTTGCAGTATCCTGGGGGCAGGTAGGCGCCACAGCTCTGGTGCAGGGGTCTTTTTTCAATTAAGATATATTTTTTGCTATAAAATGTCTCTTAGAGGTTAAATTCACCCTTTGCTCATAGGGTGCAATAATTTGTGGCCCAATTGAATAAGTATATTTAATTGTGTAGCGTTATTTAACGTTCTAAGCAGTTTAGGAAAAATTGTGCGCTTTTTTATTTCTTAATGGCGCAGTACACATTTTTAAAAAAATTGTTGAAATCAATAAATAAAGTGTTTTACGACTATTGTGGTTATTACTAGTCTGTTCATCATGTCTGACATTGAGGAAACTAATTGCTCTATGTGTTTAGAAGCCATTGTGGAACCCCCTCTTACTTTGTGTACCGCTTGTACTGAAATGGCCTTACAATGTAAAAAGCATATTTTAGGTAAAGAAAGTATGCCTAAGGATGATTCTCAGTCTGAAGAGAATCAGGATATGCCATCCAATTCTCCCCAAGTGTCACAACCTTTAACGCCCACACAAGCGACGCCAAGTACCTCAAGTACGTCTAATTCTTTCACTCTGCAGGATATGACTGCAGTTATGTCAACTACCATTACAGAAGTATTATCTAAATTACCAGTGTTACAGGGTAAACGCAGTAGGTCAAGTATTAATGTGAATACTGAATCCTCTGATGCTTTTTTGGCTATTTCCGATGTACCCTCACAGGGCTCTGAGTTGGGGGTCAGGGAATTGCTGTCTGAGGGAGAACTTTCAGACTCTGGAAATATGTTACCTCAGACAGATTCGGACGTCATGTCCTTTAAATTTAAGCTGGAACACCTCCGCCTGTTACTTTGGGAGGTTTTAGCGACTCTGGATGATTGTGACCCTATTGTGATACCACCAGAGAGATTGTGTAAAATGGACAAATATCTAGAGGTGCCTACTTACACTGATGTTTTTCTGTTTCCTAAAAGAATTTCAGAAATTATAAAAAAGGAATGGGACAGACCGGGTATAACGTTCTCTCCTCCTCCTACTTTCAAAAAAATGTATCCCATATCAGACACCATTCGGGACTCTTGGCAGTCGGTCCCTAAGGTGGAGGGAGCTATATCTACCCTGGCTAAACGTACAACTATACCTATTGAGGACAGTTGTGCGTTTTTAAAGACCCTATGGATAAGAAGTTAGAGGGTCTTCTAAAGAAATTATTTGTTCATCAGGGTTTTCTTTTACAACCTACTGCTTGCATTGTTCCAGTTACTACTGCAGCAGCTTTTTGGTTTGATGCTCTAGAAGAATCTCTGAAGGTTGAGACCCCTTTAGAGGACATTTTGGATAGAATTAAGGCTCTCAAGCTAGCTAATTCTTTTATTACAGATTCTGCCTTTCAGATTGCTAAATTGGCGGCGAAAAATGCAGGATTTGCCATTTTAGTGCGTTGAGCGTTATGGCTAAAATCGTGGTCTGCTGATGTGTCATCAAAATCTAAGCTCTTAGCTATTCCTTTCAAGGGTAAGACCCTATTCGAGCCTGAGTTGAAGGAAATTATTTCTGACTTTACTGGAAGTAAAGGTCATGCCCTACCTCAGGATAAGTCTGTTAAGATGAGTGGTAAACAAAATAATTTTCTATCCTTTTGAAATTTTAAAGGAATACCATCTGCTTCCTCTTCCTCCACAAAGCAGGAAGGAAATTTTGCTCAGTCCAAGTCCGTCTGGAGACCCAACCAGACTTGGAACAAAGGTAAACAACCTAAGAAGCCCGCTGCTGCTACAAAGACAATATGAAGGGGCAGCCCCCGATCCGGGACCGGATCTAGTAGGGGGCAGACTTTCTTTCTTTGCCCAGGCTTGGGCAAGAGATGTTCAAGACCCCTGGGCATTGGAAATCGTGACCCACGGGTATCAACTAGAATTCAAGGATTTTATCCCAAGAGGGAGATTTCATCTTTCACAATTGTCTGTAGACCAGATAGAAAGAGAGGTGTTCTTACGCTGTGTAAAAGACCTCTCTACCATGGGAGTAATTTGTCCCGTTCCAAAACTGGAACAGGGACAGGGGTTTTATTCAAATCTTTTCTTGGTTCCCAAAAAAGAGGGAACTTTCAGACCCATTTTAGATCTCAAGTGTCTAAACAAGTTTCTCCAACATTGGTGTGTCCGGTCCACGGCGCCATCCATAACTTGTGGGAATATTCTCTTCCCCAACAGGAAATGGCAAAGAGCACAGCAAAAGCTGTCCATATAGCCCCTCCCAGGCTCCGCCCCCCCAGTCATTCTCTTTGCCGCTCTGAACAAGTAGCATCTCCACGGAGATGGTGAAGAGTATGTGGTGTTTAGTTGTAGTTTTTTATTCTTCTATCAAGAGTTTGTTATTTTAAACTAGTGCTGGTATGTACTATTTACTCTGAAACAGAAAGAGATGAAGAGTTCTGTTTAAAAGAGGAGTATGATTTTAGCAGCAGTAACTAAAATCAATTGCAGTTCCCACGCAGGACTGTTGAGCTGAGAGAACTTCAGTTAGGGGGAACAGTTTGCAGACTTTTCTGCTCAAGGTATGACTAGCCATTTTTCTAACAAGACTGTGTAATGCTGGAAGGCTGTCATTTTCCCTCATGGGGATCGGTAAGCCATTTTCTTAGACTTAGAAAGAATAAAGGGCTTATTATGGGCTATTAACTGGTGGACACTCTTAAGGGCTAAATCGATTGTTTATTTAAGTTGTTTGTTAAAGTCTGAAGTAATTTTCACACTTTTATTGTTTGGGGAACGTTTTTTATCGCCAGGCACTAGTTTAGACACCTTCCCAGTCAGGAAGGGCCTTTCTCTATAGTAGGCAAACGGCTCCGGTTTCCACATTTTAAGGGTTAACAACTTGGGGTGCAATACTTTGAATGCATTAAGACACTGTGGTGAAAATTTGGTAAAGATTGGATAATTCCTTCATAGTTTTTCACATATTCAGTAATAAAGTGTGCCCTGTTTAACATTTAAAGAGACAGTAACGGTTTTGTTTTAAAACGTTTTTTGTGCTTTATTAACCAGTTTAAGCCTGTTTAACATGTCTGTACCTTCAGATAGATCATGTTCTGTATGTATGGAAGCCAATGTGGTTCCCCCTTCAAATATATGTGATAATTGTGCCATAGCGTCCAAACAAAGTAAGGACAGTACTGTCACAAATAGTAAGGTTGCCCAGGATGATTCCTCAGATGAAGGAAGTGGAGATAGTTCTACATCCTCTCCTTCTGTGTCTATACCAGTTATGCCTGCGCAGGCGACCCCTAGTACTTCTAGCGCGCCAATGCTTGTTACTATGCAACAATTGACGGCAGTAATGGATAACTCCATAGCTAATATTTTATCCAAAATGCCAGCATTGCTCTGTTTTAAACACTGTAGAGCAGGAGGGCGCTGATGATAATTTTTCTGTCATACCCTCACACCAGTCTGAAGTGGCAGTGATGGAGGGTTTGTCAGATGGAGAAATTTCTGATACAGGAAGAATTTCTCAGCAGGCAGAACCTGATGTTGTGACATTTAAATTTAAATTAGAGCATCTCCGCGCATTACTTAAGGAGGTGCTATCTACTCTGGATGATTGTGACAATCTGGTCATCCCAGAAAAATTGTGCAAGATGGACAAGTTCCTAGAGGTCCCGGTGCACCCTGATGCCTTTCCGATACCTAAACGGGTGGCGGATATAGTGAATAAGGATTGGGAGAAGCCAGGCATACCTTTTGTCCCTCCTCCTATATTTAAGAAATTGTTCCCTATGGTCGACCCCAGGAAGGACTTATGGCAGACAGTTCCTAAGGTCGACGGGGCGGTTTCTACACTAGCCAAACGCACGACCATTCCCATTGAGGACAATTGTGCTTTCAAAGATCCTATGGATAAAAAATTGGAGGGTTTGCTTAAAAAGATTTTTGTACAGCAAGGTTACCTCCTCCAACCTATTTCGTGCATTATTCCTGTCACTACAGTGGTTCTGGTTCGAGGAACTGGAAAAGTGGCTCAGTAGGGAGACTCCGTATGAGGAAGTCATGGACAGAATTCACGCACTTAAGTTAGCTAATTCCTTTATTTTAGACGCCGCTTTGCAGTTAGCGAGGTTAGCGGCGAAAAATTCAGGGTTTGCAATTGTGGCGCGCAGAGCGCTCTGGCTAAAGTCTTGGTCGGCGGATGTATCTTCCAAGACAAAATTGCTTAATATCCCTTTCAAAGGTAAGACCCTTTTTGGGCCAGAATTGAAAGAGATTATTTCAGACATCACTGGGGGAAAGGGCCATGCCCTCCCACAAGATAGACCTTTCAAGGCTAAGAATAAGTCCAATTTTCGTTCCTTTCGCAATTTCAGGAACGGACCGGCTTCCAACTCTGCAGCCTCTAGACAAGAGGGTAACGCTTCCCAGACCAAACCAGCTTGGAAACCAATGCAAGGCTGGAACAAGGGTAAACAGGCCAAGAAGCCTGCTGCTGCTACCAAAACAGCATGAAGGGGTAGCCCCCGATCCGGGACCGGATCTAGTAGGGGGCAGACTCTCTCTCTTTGCTCAGGCTTGAGCAAGAGATGTTCAGGATCCCTGGGCACTAGAAATAGTCTCTCAGGGTTATCTTCTAGAATTCAAGGAACTACCCCCAAGGGGAAGGTTCCACATGTCTCACTTATCTTCAAACCAAATAAAGAGACAGGCATTCTTACATTGTGTAGAAGACCTGTTAAAGATGGGAGTAATACACCCAGTTCCAACTGTGGAACAAGGTCAGGGGTTTTACTCAAATCTGTTTGTAGTTCCCAAAAAAGAGGGAACTTTCAGACCAATTCTGGATTTAAAAATTCTAAACAAATTTCTCAGAGTTCCATCGTTCAAAATGGAAACCATTCAAACTATTTTACCTACAATCCAGGAGGGTCAATATATGACTACCGTGGATTTAAAGGATGCGTATCTACATATTCCTATCCACAAAGATCATCATCAGTTCCTAAGGTTCGCCTTTCTGGACAAACATTATCAGTTCGTGGCTCTTCCATTCGGGCTAGCCACTGCTCCCAGAATTTTCACAAAGGTGCTCGGGTCCCTTCTAGCGGTTCTAAGACCAAGGGGTATTGCAGTGGCACCTTATCTGGACGACATTCTAATTCAAGCGTTGTCTCTTTCCAAAGCAAAGGCTCATACAGACATTGTTCTAGCCTTTCTCAGATCTCACGGGTGGAAGGTGAACGTAGAAAAGAGTTCCCTGTCCCCGGCGACAAGAGTTCCGTTTTTGGGAACAATAATAGATTCTTTAGAAATGAAGATCTTCTTGACAGAGGTCAGAAAGTCAAAGCTTCTAAACGCTTGTCAAGTTCTTCTCTCTATTCTGCAGCCTTCCATAGCTCAGTGCATGGAAGTAGTATGGTTGATGGTTGCAGCAATGGACATAGTTCCTTTTGCTCGAATTCATCTAAGACCATTACAACTGTGCATGCTCAAGCAGTGGAATGTGGACTATACAGGCTTGTCTCCAAAGATTCAAGTAGACCAGATGACCAGAGACTCACTCCGTTGGTGGTTGTCCCAGGATCACCTGTCTCAGGGAATGAGTTTCCGCAGACCAGAGTGGGTCATTGTCACGACCGACACCAGTCTATTAGGCTGGGGCGCGGTCTGGGATTCCCTGAAAGCTCAGGGTCTATGGTCTCGGGAAGAGTCTCTTCTCCCGATAAACATCCTGGAACTGAGAGCGATATTCAATGCTCTCCGGGCTTGGCCTCAACTAGCGAAGGCCGGATTCATAAGATTCCAGTCAGACAACATGACGACTGTAGCTTACATCAACCATCAGGGGGGAACAAGGAGTTCCTTGGCGATGAGAGAGGTATCCAAAATCATCAAATGGGCGGAGGATCACTCCTGCCACCTATCTGCAATTCACATCCCAGGAGTAGACAACTGGGAGGCGGATTATCTGAGTCGTCAGACTTTCCCTCCAGGGGAGTGGGAACTCCACCCGGAGGTTTTTGCCCAGTTGACGCAATTATGGGGCATTCCAGACATGGATCTGATGGCGTCTCGTCAGAACTTCAAGGTTCCTTGCTACGGGTCCAGATCCAGGGATCCCAAGGCGACTCTAGTGGATGCATTAGTGGCGCCTTGGTCGTTCAACCTAGCTTATGCGTTTCCACCGTTCCCTCTCCTTCCCAGGCTTGTAGCCAGGATCAAACAGGAGAAGGCCTCGGTGATTCTGATAACTCCTGCGTGGCCGTGCAGGACTTGGTATGCAGACCTGGTGAATATGTCATCGGCTCCACCATGGAAGCTACCTTTGAGACAGGATCTTCTAGTACAAGGTCCATTCGAACATCCAAATCTAGTTTCTCTGCAGCTGACTGCTTGGATAAAATCAAACGTTCAATTTCCAAACGTGGGTTTTCAGATTCAGTGATAGATACTCTGGTCCAAGCCAGAAAACCTGTGACTAGAAAGATTTACCATAAAATATGGAAACGATATATCTGTTGGTGTGAATCCAAGGGATTCTCCTGGAGTAAGATTAAAATTCCTAAGATCCTCTCCTTTCTCCAAGAGGGTTTGGATAAGGGATTGTCAGCGAGTTCTTTAAAAGGACAGATTTCTGCTTTATCTGTCTTGTTACACAAACGACTGGCAGCTGTGCCAGATGTACAAGCTTTTGTACAGGCTTTGGTCAGAATCAAGCCAGTTTACAGACCCTTGACTCCTCCCTGGAGTCTAAATTTAGTTCTTTCAGTTCTTCACAGGGTTCCGTTTGAACCTTTACATTCCATAGATATCAAGTTACTATCTTGGAAAGTTCTGTTTTTGGTTGCTATCTCTTCTGCTAGAAGAGTTTCTGAATTATCTGCTTTGCGGTGTGATCCACCCTATCTGGTGTTTCATTCAGATAAGGTTGTTTTGCGTACCAAGCCTGGTTTTCTTCCAAAAGTTGTTTCCAACAAGAATATTAACCAGGAAATAGTTGTTCCTTCTTTGTGTCCGAATCCAGCTTCAAAGAAGGAACGTTTGTTACACAATTTAGATGTAGTCCGTGCTTTAAAGTTTTATTTAGAAGCAACAAAGGATTTCAGACAAACTTCTTCTTTGTTTGTCGTTTATTCTGGTAAGAGGAGAGGACAAAATGCTACTGCTACCTCTCTTTCTTTCTGGCTGAAAAGCATCATCCGATTGGCTTATGAGACTGCCGGACGGCAGCCTCCTGAACGAATCACAGCTCACTCTACTAGGGCTGTGGCTTCCACATGGGCCTTCAAGAACGAGGCTTCTGTTGATCAGATATGTAAGGCAGCGTCTTGGTCTTCTCTGCACACTTTTGCCAAATTCTACAAATTTGATACTTATGCTTCTTCGGAGGTTATTTTTGGGAGAAAGGTTTTGCAAGCCGTGGTGCCTTCTGTTTAGGTAACCTGATTTGCTCCCTCCCTTCATCCGTGTCCTAAAGCTTTGGTATTGGTTCCCACAAGTTATGGATGACGCCGTGGACCTGACACACCAATGTTGGAGAAAACAGAATTTATGCTTACCTGATAAATTACTTTCTCCAATGGTGTGTCCGGTCCACGGCCCGCCCTGGTTTTTTAATCAGGTTTGAAAAATTTCTTTCTCTACACACTACAGTCACCAGGGCACCCTATAGTTTCTCCTTTTTTTCTCCTAACCGTCGGTCGAATGACTGGGGGGGGCGGAGCCTGGGAGGGGCTATATGGACAGCTTTTGCTGTGCTCTTTGCCATTTCCTGTTGGGGAAGAGAATATTCCCACAAGTTATGGATGACGCCGTGGACCGGACACACCGTTGGAGAAAGTCATTTATCAGGTAAGCATAAATTCTGTTTTCTTAGAGTCCCATCGTTCAAGATAGAAACTATACAAACAATCTTACCAATGATCCAGGAGGGTCTATATATGACTACCGTGGACTTGAAGGATGCATACCTTCATATCCCTATTCACGAGGATCATCATCAGTTCCTAAGGTTTGCCTTCCTGGACCAACATTTTCAGTTTGTGGCTCTTCCCTTTGGGTTGGCCACAGCACCCAGGATCTTCACAAAGGTTCTAGGGTCCCTTTTGGCGGTTCTCAGACCGTGGGGCATAGCAGTGGCGCCTTATCTGGACGATATTTTAATTCAGGCGTCGACTTATCATCTGACGAAATCTCATACAGACACAGTGTTGTCCTTTCTGAGAACTCACGGTTGGAAGGTGAACCTAGAAAAGAGTTCACTAGTTCCACGGACAAGGGTTCCCTTCTTGGGAACTCTGATAGACTCTGTAGACATGAAGATATTTCTGACGGAGATCAGAAAATCAAAGATTCTAAATACTTGCCGAGCCCTTCAGTCCATTCCTCGGCCATCAGTGGCTCAGTGTATGGAGGTAATTGGATTAATGGTAGCGGCAATGGACATAATTCCGTTTGCTCGTTTTCATCTCAGACCACTGCAGCTGTGCATGCTCAGACAGTGGAATGGGGACTATGCGAATTTATCTCCTCAGATAAATCTGGATCAAGAGACCAGAGACTCTCTTCTTTGGTGGTTGTCACTGGATAATCTGTCCCAGGGGACGTGTTTCCGCAGACCCTCGTGGGTGATAGTGACAATGGACGCCAGCCTCCTGGGCTGGGGTGCAGTCTGGAATTCCCTAAAGGCTCAGGGTGTATGGACTCAGGTGGAGTCTCTACTTCCGATCAAATTTCGGCCAAATTCATCAGATTCCAGTGGTACAATATCACAACGGTAGCTTATATCAATCATGAAGGGGGAACGAGGAGTTCCTTAGCGATTATAGAATTATCCAAGATAATTCGATGGGCGGAGGCCCACTCTTGTTATCTGTCGACAATCTACATCCCAGGAGTAGAGAACTGGGAAGCGGATTTTCTAAGTCGACAGACTTTTCATCCGGGGGAGTGGGAACTCCACCCGGAGGTGTTTGCCTCTCTGATTCTCCAATGGGGCAGACCGGAATTGGATCTGATGGCATCTCGTCAGAATGCCAAGCTTCCAAGATACGGATCCAGGTCGAGGGATCCCCAGGCAGAACTTATAGATGCCTTGGCAGTGCCTTGGTTGTTCAGCCTAGCTTATGTGTTTCCACCGTTTCCTCTCCTTCCACACGTGATTGCTCGGATCAAACAGGAGAGAGCTTCGGTAATCCTGATCGCGCCTGCGTGGTCACGCAGGACTTGGTATGCGGATCTAGTGGACATGTCCTCTCTGCAACCGTGGAAACTTCCATTGAGACAGGACCTTCTCATTCAAGGACCTTTCCAACATCCAAATCTAAGTTCTCTGCAGCTGACTGCTTGGAGATTGAACGCTTGACTTTATCTAAGCGGGGATTCTCAGATTCAGTCATTGATACTTTGATACAGGCACGTAAGCCTGTCACTAGAAAGATGTATCATAAGATATGGCGTAAATATCTTTTTTGGTGTCAATCCAACGGTTATTCATGGAGTAAGGTTAGAATTCCCAGGATTCTGTCTTTTCTCCAAGAAGGATTGGAGAAAGGGTTATCAGCGAGTTCCTTAAAGGGACAAATTTCTGCTTTGTCAATTTTGCTTCACAAACGTTTGGCAGATGTTCCAGATGTTCAGTCTTTTTGTCATGCTCTAACCAGAATTAAGCCTGTATTTAGACCAATTACTCCTCCCTGGAGTTTGAATTTAGTTCTTAGAGTTCTTCAAAGGGTTCCGTTTGAACCTATGCATTCCATAGAATAATCTTTCCAATTATTATCTTGGACAGATTTGTTTTTGGTTGCTATTTCTTCGGCTCGTAGAGTTTCTGAGCTTTCAGCATTACAGTGTGATTCGCCTTATCTTATATTTCATTCTGATAAGGTGGTTTTGCGTACCAAACCTGGATTCCTTCCTAAGGTTGTTTCAAATAAGAATATTAATCAGGAAATTGTTGTACCTTCATTGTGTCCTAATCCTTCTTCTAAGAAGGAGTGTCTGTTACATAATCTGGACGTGGCTACTAAGGATTTCCGTCAATTATCTTCATTATTCATTGTTTATTCCGGAAAGCTTAGGGGTCAGAAAGCTACGGCTACCTCCCTTTCTTTTTGGCTAAGGAGTATCATCCGCCTGGCATATGAGACTGCTGTACAGCAGCCTCCTGAAAGAATTAAGGCTAATTCTACTAGGGCTGTGGCTTCCACATGGGCTTTTAAAAACGATGCTTCTGTTGAGCAGATTTGCAAGGCTGCAAGTTTTCATACTTTTTCAATTTTACAAATTTGTTTCTTCTGAGGCTGTTTTTGGGAGAAAGGTTCTTCAAGCAGTGGTGCCTTCCCTTTAGGTCTCTGTCTTGTCCCTCCCTTTTCATCCGTGTCCTGTAGCTTTGGCATTGTATCCCACAAGTAAGGATGAAATCCGTGGACTCGTCGTATCTTGTAGAAGAAAAGTAAATTTATGCTTATCTGATAAATTAATTTCTTCTACGATACGACGAGTCCAAGGCCCTCCCTGTCGTTTTTTCAGACAGATTTGTATTATATTTTCTTTTTATAACTTTAGTCACCTCTGCACCTTTTAGCTTTTCCTTTCTCTTCCTAAACCTTCGGTCGAATGACTGGGGGTGGAGGGAAGGGAGGAGCTATATATACAGCTCTGCTGTGGTGTTCTTTGCCACTTCCTGTTAGCAGGAGGTTAATATCCCACAAGTAAGGATGAAATCCGTGGACTCGTCGTATCATAGAAGAAATAAATTTATCAGGTAAGCATAAATTTACTTTTTAAACTCCCCCCCCCCCTCACACACACACACCGGTGCGTTGCTCAGAGAAAGATGCTTCCATTCTAAAGCCAGCAGTATAGTCTTGGCTTGAAATAGTGGAATTAAAGTATTAATTCCACTATTTTTTATTTTTTTTAAATGTCACTTATATTTAATTTATTTTCTTCCCTTTACCTGTCTCTTTGTAGTAGTTTTCCTAATTCCTTCAGATGGACTTACAGCACTGTTTGTCTTCCTCCCCTTCATCTTTTTTTTTTTTATTTTTTTATTAAATATTAATTATTTTTCATTCTAATAATTTCCCTGCACACAAAGCCATTCCACCTTAATTCCCGTAATTTCCATCCAACAGATCAGCCATATCCCACCAGTAACATCAGTCGTGGTTAGCTCACATCCATATTGAGAGCTTTCTGATATAAACTTAATTTATGGCTCCAATGTCTGTCCTTGATCATAAATAGTTTTGAATAATTCCTAAATGGGGAGGTAACTTGGAAGTCTTGTGGTCATTTTAAACATAATTATTTTTTCCCACTTTCTGCCTCTGTTTCCAGCTCAAAAGTTGGCACTCCAAATCTGTCATTTGGAAGTATTCTCTCAGTTCTGTCATTGTTAGTTAATTCCAAAAAATAATTCTTAAAAATGTGTAAATATATACATAATGTAAACCTATTGTTATACTAGTTATGTACAGTATGTGTGTGAGTGTGTATGTGTGTATATATATATATATATATATATATATATATATATATATATATATATATATATATATATATACACATTATAGAGGTGTGTACCTTTTAAAAAAAATCATTTTAGTGGTCTTCGGGATTCAAAATTGTGAGTTTAATGGTCCATGAGGTCCGAAAGGTTGGCGACCCCTGGTGTATATGTTGAGATGTTTATGTGACATGAAGTATATAGGTTACACGAAGCAGAGTTTTAAAAACACACTTCCATGAACATATAAGAAATATAGAGTTAGGATACATGGGACATGGGGTGTCAGCACACTTCGTAGAAAATCGTCAAAAAGATCCCAGCACTTTGAAAGCTAAAGCGATAGAGCAGGTTAGATCACTTATAAGAGGAGGTAATAGAGTCTTATTTTTAAGGCAGCGTGAGACATTTTGGATTTATACCCTTTGTACTATTGAACCAAGAGGTATGAACAGCGAGACTGATTTAGCAGCTTTCATTTATGGAAAGTGAAAGTGGTTTGATCTCCTGTGATTGTATATTTTATCAAATTTTATTGTGATATATATATATATATATATTTATATATATTTATATATATATATATATATAATCTCACCAAACAGACAATCACTCCAGATTCCAGAAGGCAATTCACCAGGGGTGCAACAGAAAATATGCACAGTAACAGTGTGCACTCACTAGGATTTTAACACATTCCTCAGACAAGAAACAATAAACTTACTCCAACACCAAACACCCTATATAAGTGATACCTCCATCACACACGCTCTCCCAAGTAGGGCGCCACCCCTTGATGACGTAACGATCTCGAGCAACGCAGGATAACGGTCCTGCAAAATTGTGACAAACATATAATTAATTTGATCCTAAAGCATATACCAAACAAACTCAGTCTAACGCCTAGAATTAAACCACAAAGCTGTGGCGATAACCGGCTTGTTGCTGACAGGCTGCCAAAAATATGTAAATGACAGGTAGCGAGACCTATACAACTGGATATAGGGAATACTGTGTAAGTGGGAAACGTTTCCCCATCACAAAGATCGAATAAAACAGCCCCAAGAGTAAACATCCTAACACACATACACATGATAGTATAAACATGATGAATATTACATTAGCCATGTAGGAAAATGCATGCCTGTATCTCATCTATATTATAAAGAGAATTACACCGGAACCGGCATCCACTGCAATAGCCAGTCAGCATCAACCAGTCATCATAGCAACCACTGTATACAAACCCGCTGGCCAATTAAACTAGCGCAATCTCGAGTGGGGTGGTAATAACTGGCTTGTTGTTGACAGGCTGCAAAACAAATGTAAATGATAGGTAGCAAGACCTATAACACGTAGACAGTATATAAAGAACTACATATAAGTGAGAGACGCAAGGCATTGAGGGCAAGGAATCAATCAACAGCTAAAGAGACACAAATGGTATCACCCAAATTAGGGCGCAGCTAATAGTTAAGATCCATCCACAGAATGTGTTAAGTGTCTCCATTATAGAGTTTTAATGAAACAGCCCTTAAGGACCCAATGGACCCAATAAAGTGAACTATAGATTTAACAGCAACAGAAACAATATCTTCAATAGATGAATAAAGGACCTAAATACCATTCAAATCAAAACACTATATAAGCAATTAGAAATTACTAGGTGTAGTTAAAAGATTTAATATAGGCCATTCAAATGGAGAGCACAGTCACCCAGGTGACCTAGAGGCAAGCTTGCCAATCCAGATGGGTGTTCAATCCTTTTGTAATAAGAGCATCTAGCACATAAGTCCAGTGTGCTTCTCCTCTCAGTAATAGGGTATTTCTATCACCTCCACTGGTAAGTGGGGGCACATGATCGATAATAGTATAGTTTAGGTAATAAACCAATTGTTCTGAGGTGCCCTTATTGAGGCCTGTCCTTATAGCTGAACGATGGTTAGCCATCCGGGTACGTAGATCATCAGTGATTTTACCCACATAGAACAGCCCACAAACACAATGTAATAAGTATTCAATGTGGGTCGTAGTACACGTCAATCTGTGTTTGTGGAAGAACTTTTGTCGTCTATGTGGGTGGGTAAAGTACTGTCCCGTTATAAGCCCATATATATATCTTGTGACCAGACCGTTATCCGACGGACATTTGTCCGACTGACATTTGTGTTACGGATAATATTCTGACAAATGGCCGTTGGATAACAGTCCAGCCAGAACAGAGCACTCTGGAACGTATCTGCCCTCGGCCGAGGTCGTAATACAGTCTCTCAGACATATGTCTGATGGACAAATGTGCTTCGGCATTCTGTCAGTCTGCATTATGTCTGAGCACATATATATATATTTATTTATTTTCCATCAATACTCTATGAATTAGTTTTTTGATAATTTATTTGTGACAATCATCTGAATGTATGAAGGGAATCTGGTCATGGGCGTCAGCTTGCCCCCCTGGTAAAATGCCAGGAACACATTTGCAAGCACACAGCTAGATTAAATGACTCTTCCATTTTTCTTCTTATATAGTTGTGTGCTGCAAAAGTGAGCAGTGGATTACGCACCCCACTGATTTTTTTTTTTTAATAACCAGCCAGGGAGGAAGGATTGACAAGCAGCAGCAACATACTCAGTAACTATAGTGTGTGGCAGACAGATCACACTACATAATAAACATAGAAAAGGTTCCCAGTCAAAACATCTCATACACTTAAGCGGATAGTGGAAGACTCCTAGCCACATATATGTATAGTTGCAATAAAGTTCACATGAGGGTAGACATGAATAGGCCAGCAATGTACACAAAAGGTAATCAACACTTATTTTGCAGTAATCAAACACCTAAACACAAAAACCCCAGTCCTGTAGCTATGCGGCATCCACAGTTCTGGAGTAGGGATCAAAACACTCACCCTTCTGCCGTGATCAGCCTTCTATCATCTGGTTCCCGGTTGCTAGAACTCCTCAGAGGTGTACTTATGTAGCGTGTAGACAATTCCGGTTTAAATACCGGTTCACATGAGACGCTGCGTCCTCTCCGTTCTAGCTTATTTCCGGGTATAGCAGGTGTTGCGTGTGACGTCAGCATGGGTGTGTGTAAAGATGTGTGTTATGCTTGGCCAATCAGCTTCTCCTTAAAAACGAAACTGTATCTTGGATATCCTAGAACAGTAGTAGCATTGGCTATTGAGTGTGAGGACACACAAAAGGATTTCTGCCAGAAAAGGGACTCCTTGTAGTCCCAATAAAGTATAAAAGCAAAAGGAGGAAGCAGAACTCCTTGAATGTTAAAAATCCATTTTCTTTATTCAATATAGGATAAAATCCATGACGCCAAAACACAAGGACATAAAATGCAGGCTGGTCTTACTAGTTTCGGCGTAGTGCCATAATCATAAACCTGCTAGACACTGAGAAGTGAACATCTTAAAAAACATAATTTATGCTTACCTGATAAATTTATTTCTCTTGTAATGTATCGAGTCCACGGATTAATCCATACTTGTGGGATATTCTCCTTCCTTACAGGAAGTGGCAAAGAGAGCACCCACAGCAGAGCTGTCTATATAGCTCCTCCCTTAGCTCCACCCCCCAGTCATTCGATCAAAGGTTAGGAAGAAAAAGAAAAGGAGAAACTATAGGGTGCAGTGGTGACTGAAGTTTTTTAAATAAAAATATACTGCCTGTCTTAAATAAACAGGGCGGGCCGTGGACTCAATACATCACAAGAGAAATACATTTATCAGGTAAGCATAAATTATGTTTTCTCTTGTAAGATGTATCGAGTCCACGGATTCATCCATACTTGTGGGATACCAATACCAAAGCTTTAGGACACTGATGAAGGGAGGGACAAGACAGGTACCTTAAACAGAAGGCTTCACTGTTTGTAGAACCTTTCTCCCAAAAATAGCCTCCGAAGAAGCAAAAGTATTGAATTTGTAAAATTTGGAAAAAGTATGAAGCGAAGACCAAGTCGCCGCCTTACATATCTGTTCCATAGAAGCCTCATTTTTAAAAGCCCATGTGGAAGCCTCTGCTCTAGTAGAATGAGCAGTAATTCTTTCAGGAGGCTGCTGGCCAGCAGTCTCATAAGCCAAACGGATGATGCTTTTCAGCCAAAAGGAAAGAGAGGTAGCCGTAGCCTTTTGACCTCTCTGTTTACCAGAATAAACAACAAACAATGAAGATGTTTGATGGAAATCTTTAGTTGCTTGTAAGTAGAACTTTAAAGCACGAACCACATCAAGATTGTGCAACAGACGTTCCTTCTTTGATGAAGGATTAGGACACAGTGAAGGAACAACAATTTCCTGATTGATATTCCTATTAGAAACAACCTTAGAAAGAAACCCATGTTTGGTACGCAAAACCACCTTATCTGCATGGAAAACAAGGTAAGGTGAATCACACTGTAAAGCAGATAGTTCAGAAACTCTTCGAGCCGAAGAGATAGCTACTAAAAACAAAACTTTCCAAGATAGAAGCTTAAAATCTGTGGAATGCATAGGTTCAAACGGAACCCCTTGAAGAACTTTAAGAACTAAGTTTAGGCTCCATGGCGGAGCAACAGGTTTAAATACAGGCTTGATCCTGACCAAGGCCTGACTAAACGCTTGAACGTCTGGGACATCTGCCAGACGTTAGTGTAAAAGAATAGACAAAGCAGATATTTGTCCTTTTAAGGAACTAGCTGATAATCCCTTCTCCAATCCTTCTTGGAGAAAGGACAATATTCTAGGAATCCTAATCTTACTCCATGAGTAACCCTTGGATTCACACCAATAAAAATATTTGCGCCAAATCTTATGATAGATCTTCCTAGTGACAGGCTTTCTAGCTTGAATCAGGGTATCAATGACCGACTCAGAGAAACCACATTTTGATAGAATCAGGCGTTCAATCTCCAAGCAGTCAGACACAGAGAAATTAGATTTGGATGCGGGAATGGACCTTGGATTAGAAGGTCCTGCCTCATTGGCAGAGTCCACGGTGGAACCGATAACATGTCCACTAGGTCTGCATACCAAGTCCTGCGTGGCCACGCAGGTGCTATCAGAATCAACTAAGCTCTCTCCTGCTTGATTCTGGCAACCAGACGTGGGAGGAGAGGAAACGGTGGAAATACATAGGCCAGGTTGAAGGACCAGGGCACTGCTAGAGCATCTATCAGTACCGCCTGGGGATCCCGGGACCTGGACCCGTAACGAGTAAGTTTGGCATTCTGACGGGACGCCATCAGATCCAATTCTGGTGTGCCCCATAGCTGAGTTAGCTGGGCAAATACCTCCGGATGGAGCTCCCACTCCCCCAGATGAAAAGTCTGACGACTTAGGAAATCCGCCTCCCAGCTCTCTACCTCTGGGAAATGGATTGCTGAGAGATGGCAAGAGTGATCCTCCGCCCATCGGATTATTTTGGTTACCTCCATCATCGCTAGAGAACTCTGTGTTCCTCCTTGATGATTGATATAAGCTACAGTCGTGATGTTGTCCAACTGAAATCTGATGAATTTGGCCGCAACTAGCTGAGGCCACGCCTGAAGCGCATTGAATATCGCTCTCAGTTCTAGAATGTTTATCGGGGGTAGAGTTTCCTCCCAAGACCATAAGCCCTGTGCTTTCAGGGAGTTCCCGACAGCACCCCAGCCTAGCAGGCTGGCATCTGTCGTTACTATGAACCACTCTGGCCTGCGGAAACACATTCCCTGAGCCAGGTGGTCCTGAGACAACCACCAGAGACGAGAATCTCTGGTCTCCTGGTCCAGATGCAGTTGAGGAGATAAATCTGCATAATCCCCATTCCACTGTTTGAGCATGCATAGTTGCAGTGGTCTGAGGTGTAGGCGGGCAAAAGGAACTATGTCCATTGCCGCTACCATGAGTCCGATTACCTCCATACAATGAGCCACTGATGGCCGAGGAATGGAATGAAGAGCTCGGCTAGTGGTTAAGAGTTTTGATTTTCTGACCTCCGTCAGAAATATTTTCATTTCTACCAAGTCTATCAGAGTCCCTAGGAAGGAAACTCTTGTGAGAGGGAAGAGATAACTTCCACCCGTGAGATCTCAGAAAAGCCAACACGATGTCTGTGTGAGACTTGGCTAGCTGGAAAGTCGACGCCTGAATCAAGATGTCGTCTAGATAAGGCGCCACTGCTATGCCCCGCGGTCTTAAAACCGCCAAAAGGGACCCTAGCACCTTTGTGAAAATTCTGGGAGCCGTGGCCAACCCGAAGGGAAGAGCCACAAACTGGAAATGCCTGTCCAGAAAGGCGAACCTGAGGAATTGATGATGATCTCTGTGAATAGGGATTTGTAGATACGCATCCTTTAAGTCCACGGTAGTCATATATTGACCCTCCTGGATCAACAATAGAATAGTCCGAATAGTCTCCATCTTGAATGATGGTACTCTGAGGAATTTGTTTAGAAGTTTGAGATCCAAGATTGGTCTGAAAGTTCCCTCTTTTTTGGGAACCACAAACAGGTTTGAGTAAAACCCTAGCCCTTGTTCCACTTTTGGAACTGGGTGGATTACTCCCATGGTATGTAGGTCTTCTATACAGCGTAAGAACGCCTCTCTCTTTGTCTGGTTTGCAGACAATTGAGAAATGTGAAATCTCCCCTTGGGAGAGAGTCTTTGAAGTCCAGAAGATATCCCTGGGACACAATTTCTAAGGCCCAGGAATCGTGAACATCTCTTGCCCAAGCCTGAGCGAAGAGAGAGTCTGCCCCCTACTATATCCGGTCCCGGATCGGGGGCTACCCCTTCATGCTGTCTTAGAGGCAGCTGCAGGATTCTTGGCCTGTTTACCCTTGTTCCAAGCCTGGTTAGGTCTCCAGACTGACTTGGATTGGGCAAAATTCCTCTCTTGCTTTGCAGCAGGGGAAGCTGAAGCGGGACCACTCTTGAAGTTCCGAAAGGAACGAAAATTATTTTGTTTGGTCCTCATTTTATTTGTTCTATCCTGAGGGAGGGCATGGCCTTTCCCTCCAGTGATGTCTGAAATAATCTCTTTCAGTTCAGGCCCGAATAGGGTCTTTCCTTTGAAAGGGATGTTCAAAAGTTTAGATTTTGATGACACATCAGCAGACCAGGACTTAAGCCATAACGCCCTGCGTACTAAAATGGCAAAACCTGAATTCTTTGCCGCTAATTTAGCCAGTTGAAAAGCGGCATCTGTAATGAAAGAATTAGCCAAATTAAGGGCCTTAATTCTGTCCATAATATCCTCTAATGGAGTCTCCATCTGAAGAGCCTCTTCTAGAGCCTCAAACCAGAAAGCAGCTGCAGTAGTTACAGGAACAATGCACGCAATAGGTTGGAGAAGAAAACCTTGATGTAAAAACCGGATTGACAAAACGTCAAAACCGGTAAAAAACGTTCAGCACCTTGCCACAGCTCTGCTTTGGCGCCTACCTGCCCTTTTAGGAACGATTTGTGGGGAAATAAACTTCTTTACAGCCCTCAAACACAGTAGGAACCTCTGGAGAAGCAGCTGGATGTCTCTGAGGAAAAGAAATTGCGCAACTGAGGCGTGAAAATAGGCCCCTCCCACCTCACTCGATGTTATGGGGTTTAAAAGAAACACAACAGAGTGTTTCTTAAACTAGCCATGTGGGTTAATAACCCTTAAACAAGCCACAATGACCCCTTAAAGTCCCTCAAAAAACGTTATATTTGCAATAAAACAAAAACGTTTTTTCCTATCAGTGTCACCAGTAACTAATGAGCCCTTTATGCAAGCTGGGATTTCTACTAAGTGTCTGAATACAGCTTACCCTTCTCTCATGGGGATATTGCCAGCCTTTTCTAGAAATAACAGTCTGTCTAGAAAAAAATAGACTGAACATACCTCAATGCAGTTTAGCCTGCAAACCGTTCCCCCAACTGAAGTTTTCCTGTACTCTTCAGCCCTTGTGAGAACAGCAGTGGATCTTAGTTACAAAGTGCTAAGATCATCATCCTCCTTGCAGAAATCTTCATCCCTTTTCTGCCAGAGAGTAAATAGTACACACCGGTACCATTTAAAATAACAAACTTTTGCTTGAGAAAATAAAAACTAACATTTTTATCACCACACTCACTTTACCCTTCCTAGTACTTTAGAGTAGGCAAAGAGAATGACTGGGGGTGGAGCTAGGGGAGGAGCTATATAGACAGCTCTGCTGTGGGTGATCTCTTTGCCACTTCCTGTAAGGAAGGAGATTATCCTACAAGTATGGATGAATCCGTGGACTCGATACATCTTACAAGAGAAAGGATATCCTGCACAAGTATTGGTTGATTAAGAAGGAGGAAAAAACCCTCCTCTTTAACCCTTAGTTATCTTAATCAATATTTGTTTTAAACATAATTATAGCAAAATAAGACTCTGGTATGGTATTTTTGAGGCATAATTTATACAAAGCTTTGTGAATAAGAGATTTTAAACAGTATTTGCATAACATTAATTGCACATACAATACAAATATATGTATAGAATATGCGAATACCGACCCATAGCTGATATATGATATAGCTGTAACTCCCTAGACCCATTCAGTAAAAGTTGACAAACAATATATAAAATATATATCTATGTCTAAAATGGCCAAAATATTTTTGGCTTATAACTGAGGTACACGAAGGGGATGTTAGAGCATTAGATAACTGAGGAGTTAAAGAGGAGGTTTTGTTCCTCCCTCTTAATCAACCAATACTTGTGCAGGATATCCTTTTTAAGATGTTCACTTCTCAGTGTGTAGCATGTTTATGATTACAGCACTACGCCGAAACTAGTCAAACCAGCCTGCATTTTATGTTCTTGTGTCATGGATTTTATCCTATATTGAATAAAGAAAATGGATTATTAACATTCAAGGACTTCAGCTTCCTCCTTTTGCTTTCACACTACATAATACCATATATTAATACAAATATTTTGGTGAACACAGATAGTAAATAATTGTTACACCTTTATCACCCTTTTATCAGTATATAGGTCTAATATTCATTACACAACACAATATGCTTATTATGAGTATGTGTATGTATGTATATACTGTATGTGTGTGTTTGTGTGTATATATATATATATATATATATATATATATATATATATATATATATATATATGAAACAAAAAAAGCGTGTATGTCAAAGGGTTAAAAAACCTCTCTTTCAAAACACAGAACTGCGCTCTAAATAAACCTATTTTTTTAAAATACAATATAAATATCTGGATGATGCCAAAATCAAAACATTCAAATAATCAAATAATATTGATTCATTGAAAATATATAACAGAATGAAATATATAATGATAAGATAATAAATCACAATAAAAAGGATAAGTTGGTTGGATCCCACGTAATAGTGCAGATCAATTGTAGGTGTCGGCTGCTGTATCTTATTAATCCTCCGGAATCTCACGGAGTAAGGTAGAAATCTAAAAAAATGAGAAAGAAAGCGCACAAAGGCACCTACATAGTGCAAATCAATTTAATTTAAACAATAATACAGGGGTATATTAAAACTGCTCCCCGTAGGGTATCTACTCACAAGAGTCAACCTCAAACTTGTGAGGTATGTTTGAGCATGTAGTTTGAAAGTTCCGCTCAGAACCGCTTGCTATGAAAGTGCTTAATCAAAGAAGTCAGGACAAATCCAACCTGAATGCCGGGTGTCGCTGTCTGTAACTCGAGATCTGGACAAGTATTTCTCCCGGCCTCTTATTCCACTCACATCCCTTTTTGGTAGGAGTTTTTTTGGGATACAATCTTTCTTGAGCAAAATGGTCCGTGCAGATACAAACACAGCTGATCGCTTAATCTGTCCTGGTTGCAACCGCTGATTATCTTCACTGTGAGGGAATCCCTCACAGTGAAGATAATCAGCGGTTGCAACCAGGACAGATTAAGCGATCAGCTGTGTTTGTATCTGCACGGACCATTTTGCTCAAGAAAGATTGTATCCCAAAAAAACTCCTACCAAAAAGGGATGTGAGTGGAATAAGAGGCCGGGAGAAATACTTGTCCAGATCTCGAGTTACAGACAGCGACACCCGGCATTCAGGTTGGATTTGTCCTGACTTCTTTGATTAAGCACTTTCATAGCAAGCGGTTCTGAGCGGAACTTTCAAACTACATGCTCAAACATACCTCACAAGTTTGAGGTTGACTCTTGTGAGTAGATACCCTACGGGGAGCAGTTTTAATATACCCCTGTATTATTGTTTAAATTAAATTGATTTGCACTATGTAGGTGCCTTTGTGCGCTTTCTTTCTCATTTTTTTAGATATATATATATATATATATATATATATATATATATATATATATATATATATATATATATATATATATATATATACAGGGAGTGCAGAATTATTAGGCAAATGAGTATTTTGACCACACACATCATCCTCTTTATGCATGTTGTCTTACTCCAAGCTGTATAGGCTTGAAAGCCTACTACCAATTAAGTATATTAGGTGATGTGCATCTCTGTAATGAGAAGGGGTGTGGTCTAATGACATCATCACCCTATATCAGGTGTGCATAATTATTAGGCAACTTCCTTTCTTTTGGCAAAATGGGTCAAAAGAAGGACTTGACAGGCTCAGAAAATTAAAAAATAGTGAGATATCTTGCAGAGGGATGCAGCACTCTTAAAATTGCAAAGCTTCTGAAGCGTGATCATCGAACAATCAAGCGTTTCATTCAAAATAGTCAACAGGGTCGCAAGAAGCGTGTGGAAAAACCAAGGCGCAAAATAACTGCCCATGAACTGAGAAAAGTCAAGTGTGCAGCTGCCAAGATGCCACTTGCCACCAGTTTGGCCATATTTCAGAGCTGCAACATCACTGGAGTGCCCAAAAGCACAAGGTGTGCAATACTCAGAGACATGGCCAAGGTAAGAAAGGCTGAAAGACGACCACCACTGAACAAGACACACAAGCTGAAACATCAAGACTGGGCCAAGAAATATCTCAAGACTGATTTTTCTAAGGTTTTATGGACTGATGAAATGAGAGTGAGTCTTGATGGGCCAGATGGATGGGCCCGTGGCTGGATTGGTAAAGGGCAGAGAGCTCCAGTCCGACTCAGACGCCAGCAAGGTGGAGGTGGAGTACTGGTTTGGGCTGGTATCATCAAAGATGAGCTTGTGGGTCCTTTTCGAGTTGAGGATGGAGTCAAGCTCAACTCCCAGTCCTACTGCCAGTTTCTGGAAGACACCTTCTTCAAGCAGTGGTACAGGAAGAAGTCTGCATCCTTCAAGAAAAACATGATTTTCATGCAGGACAATGCTCCATCACACGCGTCCAAGTACTCCACAGCGTGGCTGGCAAGAAAGGGTATAAAAGAAGAAAATCTAATGACATGGCCTCCTTGTTCACCTGATCTGAACCCCATTGAGAACCTGTGGTCCATCATCAAATGTGAGATTTACAAGGAGGGAAAACAGTACACCTCTCTGAACAGTGTCTGGGAGGCTGTGGTTGCTGCTGCACGCAATGTTGATGGTGAACAGATCAAAACACTGACAGAATCAATGGATGGCAGGCTTTTGAGTGTCCTTGCAAAGAAAGGTGGCTATATTGGTCACTGATTTGTTTTTGTTTTGTTTTTGAATGTCAGAAATGTATATTTGTGAATGTTGAGATGTTATATTGGTTTCAGTGGTAAAAATAAATAATTGAAATGGGTATATATTTGTTTTTTGTTAAGTTGCCTAATAATTATGCACAGTAATAGTCACCTGCACACACAGATATCCCCCTAAAATAGCTATAACTAAAAACAAACTAAAAACTACTTCCAAAACTATTCAGCTTTGATATTAATGAGTTTTTTGGGTTCATTGAGAACATGGTTGTTGTTCAATAATAAAATTAATCCTCAAAAATACAACTTACCTAATAATTCTGCACTCCCTGTATATATATATGTATACTTACCACCATTATGTGTTTCAGCATGTTTATTATCAGTGTATAGATACTTATAGGTGTTATACAGTTCAGCATGTTCATTCCAAATCAGAAAGTAGTGTTGTTTAAAATAAAATTTGAATGTAAACTGTATAATAATGCAGCGTGTCAAACATAGCATTTTAAAGGGGGTAGTGTTGCTGTTTTTAGGCCACTAGATTGTACTTGCCTCCCTGAGTCAAAGTTGCCTCTCCCCTGACCTGACTAATATTTTTGTTTTGAAATTCTCCCTATGGGATTTGCACCCATGCTGGCCTGGGGTTAACTGCCTGAGTCACTGAGAGCTGTGCAGCTGTCTGTGAGTGCTGGTGAGTGCCCATGGCTGTGAGTTTTGCAGCGACATGAGACGTGCATCCAGTCCCATTTGAGAGTGCAGTTCATTTCCATGTTTTGTATGCTTTTAGGGAAATTATTAAAGGCTTGTGTTACACTTGTATGTATCTCAGTTTGTTTGGTTAAAGGCATGCATTTTTTTGGGGCTCCTAGATTTTCATATCATATTTGTCAAGCCCTGCCTTATATCTAAGCATAAGCACTCACTTCAATCACTATTTTGACATCATCGAGCCACCATGTTTAAAATTATGTGCAGCTCATATTTACTTACGAAGAGCAAATCTGTCTGCTTCCTATGTTGCCGCTGATATTATTATGCTTAGGGTATTTTATTTTTTTGCCCCACCTTGCAAAAATTTTTGCAGACGCCCATGGATCTGGCATTTTGAATTGGGTTTATTTTTGTAACTTTATAATTTTATAACTTTGAATTTTTTGAGGGCAGCCTTTATTAAATAAATGAAGTATGTATTTTATGTTAAGCCCATCCTGTACTTAAACTTTCCCATAGATTTTTTTTTTTAATTCATCAACAATATTTTTTAGATGGTTATTCAGATAATATATAGTAGCTAATGTGGCCTAACTATAAAATAAGTTACCTTCAGAAAATGGGCAGCCTCTGACGAAGTTGGGAGGACCCTACGAAATGCGTTGGGCCATGCCCATTCTGACAAATAAAGTTTCCTGGAAGTGACTTTGGAGCCAGCAGCAGGGTCGCATTAAGAACAGCGTGTGTGTTCTTATTAGAACAGTGAGACTATCGGAAATCATTGTCCTGCAGACATCTGAAGGGATATTAGCAGGAAGTTTCAAGGGAGTTTCTGTATGGACTGAAAGCGGACGGTCTTTGTATCTTCGCAGACGGTACCCTCTCTACTGTATCTATGGGTTATATATACCTTATGTATTTTGAGGTTATGATGCGTGAGTGCTTTTAATCTTGGATATTAAAGTGGTGTCTTTTTTAACTACACTTAGAGTAGTGTTCTGCTCTCTTTGTTTGTTTTTGGTACATCTGTTTTTTAGAAGTGTGTAACTAGCACACTGGATTAGTGGAGCAGCAATATATATAAATATTATTTTAAGCAACTTTCTAATTTACACCTATTATCAATTTTTCTTTGTATCTTTATTTGAAAAGGCTGGAATGTAAGCTTAGGAACCAGCACATTTTTTATTTAGCACCCTGGGTAGCGCTAGCTGATTGGTGGCTATATTTAGACACCAATCAGCAAGTGCTACCCAGGTGCTAAACCAAAAATGGGCCGGTTCCTAAGCTAAAATTCCAGCTTTTTCAAATAAAGATACTAAGAAAACAAAGAAAACTTGATAATAGGAGTAAATTAGAAAGTTGCATAAAATTGCATGCTCTATCTGAATCATGAAGTTTAATTTTGACTAGGCTATCCCTTTTATTTTCTTGGTATCCTTTGTTGAAGGAGCAGCAATGTACGTCTGGGAGCTAGCTAAAAACATCTGGTGAGTCAGTGGCAAGAAGCATATATGTGCAGCCACCAATCAGCAGCTAGCTCTCAGTAGTGCATTGCTGCTCCTGAGCCTACCTAGGTATGTTTTTCAACAAAGGATACAATAGTCAAAGCAAATTAGATAATAGAAATTAGAAAGTTGTTTAAAGTTTTCATGTTTTATTTGAATCATGATATGTTGACTTTAATGTCCCTTTAAGTTTTGCTATATTCAGAAACCATACATGTCTTAACTTATCAATAGCAAAATAATTATCCAGTAAAACAAAATTGATGATAATAATAACTGTCATTTTTAAACATTAGTACAATTCTTCTTACCTACGATTATGTTTTAACAAAGGATACCAAGAGAACTAAGGAAAATTGATAATATAAGTAAAAGTTTTGGGATTTTGTTTTTTTGTTTTCATTTTTTTTTTTCATGCTCATTCCAATCCCTTTAAAGTGAATGTAAATTTTCATGAATAAGTGCCCGGTTTTTAAAAATACTATTGAAAACAGGGGCACTTTAATTCATGAAAGTTTACATTGCAGCGATTTTGTTAAAATACTTACCTTTTTCTTCTTCCAAGCCGGACCAGCGATCCCCCGCACGCTTGTCATGCTATACTTAGCACAGCAATGACGAAACCGACTTCCTCCAATCATGGCGTGGCCTCAGGAAATGTTTTCTCTGGGGGGGAAGCCATGATTGGAGGAAGCCGGATTCGCCATTGCTGACTTATGTACAGAGGATCTGCAGGCGGGGGATCGCTGGTCCGGCTTGGAAGAAGAAAAAGGTAAGTATTTCTTCTGTTATGTGTGATCAGTCCACGGGTCATCATTACTTCTGGGATATTATCTGCTCCCCTACAGGAAGTGCAAGAGGATTCACCCAGCAGAGTTGCTATATAGCTCCTCCCCTCTACGTCACCTCCAGTCATTCTCTTGCACCCAAAGACTAGATAGGAGGTGTGAGAGGACTATGGTGATTATACTTAGTTTTTATAACTTCAATCAAAAGTTTGTTATTTTACAATAGCACCGGAGCGTGTTATTACTTCTCTGGCAGAGTTTGAAGAAGAATCTACCAGAGTTTTTCTTATGATTTTAACCGGAGTAGTTAAGATCATATTGCTGTTTCTCGGCCATCTGAGGGAGGTAAAAGCTTCAGATCAGGGGACAGCGGGCAGTTGAATCTGCATTGAGGTATGTAGCAGTTTTTATTTTCTGAATGGAATTGATGAGAAAATCCTGCTATACCGTTATAATGACATGTATGTATACTCTACACTTCAGTATTCTGGGGATGGTATTTCACCGGAATTACTCTGTAAAAGTACATTAAACCTTTTAATAGGTATTTAATTCATGTTAAACGTTTTTGCTGGAATGTAGAATCGTTTGCATTTCTGAGGTACTGAGTGAATAAATATTTGGGCATTATTTTTCCACTTGGCAGTTTGCTTGTTTTGATTATGACAGTTTCGTTTCTCTCTCACTGCTGTGTGTGAGGGGGAGGGGCCGTTTTTTGGCGCTCTTTGCTACGCATCAAAAAATTTTCAGTCAGTTACACTTATATTTTCTGCATGATCCGGTTCATCTCTGACAGAACTCAGGGGTCTTCAAACTTCTTTGAAGGGAAGTAGATTCTCTCAGCAGAGCTGTGAGATTTATATAGTGACTGTGATTTAAAACGTTGCTCTGTAATTTTTATGTTTAAAATTTAATTAGTGTTATTTTACTAATGGGAACAAACCTTTGCTAAAAAGTTGTGTTGTTTGTTAAGAGTGATGCTATAACTGTTTTTCAGTTCATTATTTCAACTGTCATTTAATCGTTTAGTGCTTTTGAGGCACAGTACGTTTTTATTAAATAAAATTGTAACCGAGTTGCATGTTTATTGCTAGTGTGTTAATCATGTCTGATTCAGAGGAAGATACCTGTGTCATTTGTTCCAATGCCAAGGTGGAGCCCAATAGAAATTTATGTACTAGCTGTATTGATGCTACCTTAAATAAAAGCCAATCTGTACAAATTGAACAAATTTCACCAAACAGCGAGGGGAGAGTTATGCCGACTAACTCGCCTCACGTGTCAGTACCTGCATCTCCCGCCCGGGAGGTGCGTGATATTATGGCGCCTAGTACATCTGGGCAGCCATTACAGATAACATTACAAGATATGGCTACTGTTATGACTGAAGTTTTGGCTAAATTACCAGAACTAAGAGGCAAGCGTGATCACTCTGGGGTGAGAACAGAGTGCGCTGATAATTCTAGGGCCATGTCTGATACTGCGTCACAGCTTGCAGAGCATGAGGACGGAGAGCTTCATTCTGTAGGTGACGGTTCTGATCCAAACAGATTGGATTCAGATATTTCAAATTTTAAGTTTAAATTGGAAAACCTCCGTGTATTACTAGGGGAGGTCTTAGCAGCTCTCAACGATTGTAACGCTGTTGCAATACCAGAGAAAATGTGTAGGTTGGATAAATACTTTGCGGTACCGGCGAGTACTGACGTTTTTCCTATACCTAAGAGATTAACTGAAATTGTTACTAAGGAGTGGGACAGACCCGGTGTGCCGTTCTCACCCCCTCCAATATTTAGAAAGATGTTTCCAATAGACGCCACCACACGGGACTTATGGCAAACGGTCCCTAAGGTGGAGGGAGCAGTTTCTACTTTAGCTAAGCGTACCACTATCCCGGTGGAGGATAGCTGTGCTTTTTCAGATCCTATGGATAAAAAATTAGAGGGTTACCTTAAGAAAATGTTTGTTCAACAAGGTTTTATATTACAACCCCTTGCATGCATCGCGCCGATCACGGCTGCGGCAGCATTTTGGATTGAGTCTCTAGAAGAGAACCTTAGTTCAGCTACGCTGGACGACATTACGGACAGGCTTAGAGTCCTTAAACTAGCTAATTCATTCATTTCGGAGGCCGTAGTACATTTAACCAAACTTACGGCTAAGAATTCAGGATTCGCCATTCAGGCACGCAGGGCGCTGTGGCTAAAATCCTGGTCGGCTGATGTAACTTCTAAGTCCAAATTACTTAATATACCTTTCAAGGGGCAAACTTTATTTGGGCCCGGTTTGAAAGAAATTATTGCTGACATTACAGGAGGTAAGGGCCACGCTCTACCTCAAGACAAAGCCAAAGCTAAGGCTAGACAGTCTAATTTTCGTCCCTTTCGGAATTTCAAAGCAGGAGCAGCGCCAACCTCCACTGCACCAAAACAGGCAGGAACTGTTGCTCGTTACAGACAAGGCTGGAAGCCTAACCAGTCCTGGAACAAGGGCAAGCAGGCCAGTAAACCTGCTGCTGCCTCAAAGACAGCATGAACCGAGGGCCCCCGATCCGGGACCGGATTTAGTGGGGGGCAGACTCTCTCTCTTCGCCCAGGCTTGGGCAAGAGATGTCCAGGATCCCTGGGCGCTAGAGATCATATCTCAGGGATACCTTCTAGACTTCAAATTCTCTCCCCCAAAAGGGAGATTTCATCTGTCAAGGTTGTCAACAAACCAAATAAAGAAGGACGCGTTTCTACGCTGTGTACAAGATCTATTATTAATGGGAGTGATCCATCCGGTTCCGCGGTCGGAACAAGGACAAGGGTTTTACTCAAACCTGTTTGTGGTTCCCAAAAAAGAGGGAACTTTCAGGCCAATCTTGGATTTAAAGATCCTAAACAAATTCCTAAGAGTTCCATCGTTCAAAATGGAAACTATTCGGACAATCTTACCCATGATCCAAGAGGGTCAGTACATGACCACAGTGGATTTAAAGGATGCTTACCTTCACATACCGATTCACAAAGATCATTACCGGTATCTAAGGTTTGCCTTCTTAAACAGGCATTACCAGTTTGTAGCCCTTCCATTCGGATTGGCTACGGCTCCAAGAATCTTTACAAAGGTTCTGGGTGCCCTTCTGGCGGTACTAAGACCGCGAGGAATTTCGGTAGCTCCGTACCTAGACGACATTCTGATACAAGCTTCAAGCTTTCAAACTGCCAAGTCTCATACAGAGTTAGTTCTGGCATTTCTAAGGTCGCATGGATGGAAAGTAAACGAAAAGAAGAGTTCTCTCTTTCCTCTCACAAGAGTTCCATTCTTGGGGACTCTTATAGATTCTGTAGAAATGAGGATTTATCTGACAGAAGACAGATTAACAAAGCTTCTAAATGCATGCCGTGTCCTTCATTCCATTCAACTCCCGTCAGTAGCTCAATGCATGGAGGTGATCGGCTTAATGGTAGCAGCAATGGACATAGTTCCCTTTGCACGCCTACATCTCAGACCGCTGCAATTGTGCATGCTGAGTCAGTGGAATGGGGATTACTCAGATTTGTCCCCCACTCTGAATCTGGATCAAGAGACCAGAAACTCTCTTCTATGGTGGCTTTCTCGGCCACATCTGTCCAGGGGGATGCCGTTCAGCAGGCCGGACTGGACAATTGTAACAACAGACGCCAGCCTTCTAGGTTGGGGCGCTGTCTGGAATTCTCTGAAGGCTCAGGGACAATGGAGTCAGGAGGAAAGTCTCCTGCCAATAAACATTCTGGAATTGAGAGCAGTTCTCAATGCCCTTCTATCTTGGCCCCAGTTAAAGACTCGGGGGTTCATCAGGTTTCAGTCGGACAACATCACGACTGTAGCTTACATCAACCATCAAGGAGGGACAAGAAGCTCCCTAGCAATGATAGAAGTATCAAAGATATTTCGCTGGGCAGAGTCTCACTCTTGCCACCTGTCAGCAATCCACATCCCGGGAGTGGAGAACTGGGAGGCGGATTTCTTGAGTCGCCAGACTCTTCATCCGGGGGAGTGGGAACTTCATCCGGAGGTCTTTGCCCAAATACTTCAACGTTGGGGCAAACCAGAGATAGATCTCATGGCGTCTCGCCAGAACGCCAAACTTCCTCGCTACGGATCCAGATCCAGGGATCCGGGAGCGGTTCTGATAGATGCTTTGACAGCACCTTGGAACTTCAGGATGGCTTATGTATTTCCACCCTTCCCACTGCTTCCTCGATTGATTGCCAAAATCAAACAGGAGAGAGCATCAGTGATTCTAATAGCGCCTGCATGGCCGCGCAGGACTTGGTATGCAGATCTAGTGGACATGTCATCCTGTCCGCCTTGGTCTCTACCTCTAAGACAGGACCTTCTGATTCAGGGTCCATTCAATCATCAAAGTCTAACTTCTCTGAAGCTGACTGCTTGGAAATTGAACGCTTGATTTTATCAAAACGTGGTTTTTCTGAGTCGGTTATTGATACCCTGATACAGGCTAGGAAGCCTGTTACCAGAAAGATTTACCATAAAATATGGCGTAAATACCTATACTGGTGTGAATCCAAAGATTACTCCTGGAGTAAGGTTAGGATTCCTAGGATATTGTCTTTTCTACAAGAAGGTTTAGAAAAGGGTTTATCGGCTAGCTCATTAAAGGGACAGATCTCAGCTCTGTCCATCTTGTTACACAGGCGTCTGTCAGAAAATTCAGACATCCAGGCTTTTTGTCAGGCTTTAGCTAGGATCAAGCCTGTGTTTAAAACTGTTGCTCCGCCATGGAGTTTAAACTTAGTTCTTAACGTTTTACAGGGTGTTCCGTTTGAACCCCTTCATTCCATTGATATAAAATTGTTATCTTGGAAAGTTCTATTTTTAATGGCTATTTCCTCGGCTCGAAGAGTCTCTGAGTTATCAGCCCTACATTGTGATTCTCCTTATCTGATCTTTCACTCAGACAAGGTAGTTCTGCGTACTAAACCTGGGTTCTTACCTAAGGTAGTCACTAACAGAAATATCAATCAAGAGATTGTTGTTCCATCCTTGTGTCCAAATCCTTCTTCAAAGAAGGAACGTCTTCTACACAATCTGGATGTAGTTCGGGCCCTCAAGTTCTACTTGCAGGCAACTAAAGATTTTCGCCAAACTTCTTCCCTGTTTGTCGTTTATTCTGGACAGAGGAGAGGTCAAAAAGCTTCTGCTACCTCTCTCTCTTTTTGGCTTCGTAGCATAATACGTTTAGCCTATGAGACTGCTGGACAGCAGCCTCCTGAAAGAATTACAGCTCATTCCACTAGAGCTGTGGCTTCCACTTGGGCCTTTAAGAATGAGGCCTCTGTTGAACAGATTTGCAAGGCTGCAACTTGGTCTTCGCTTCATACTTTTTCCAAATTTTACAAATTTGACACTTTTGCTTCTTCGGAGGCTATTTTTGGGAGAAAGGTTCTTCAGGCAGTGGTTCCTTCTGTATAATGAGCCTGCCTATCCCTCCCGTCATCCGTGTACTTTTGCTTTGGTATTGGTATCCCAGAAGTAATGATGACCCGTGGACTGATCACACATAACAGAAGAAAACATAATTTATGCTTACCTGATAAATTCCTTTCTTCTGTTGTGTGATCAGTCCACGGCCCGCCCTGTTTTTTAAGGCAGGTACATATTTTTTAAATTATAATTCAGTCACCACTACACCCTTGGTTTCTCCTTTCTCGTTGGTCTTTGGTCGAATGACTGGAGGTGACGTAGAGGGGAGGAGCTATATAGCAACTCTGCTGGGTGAATCCTCTTGCACTTCCTGTAGGGGAGCAGATAATATCCCAGAAGTAATGATGACCCGTGGACTGATCACACAACAGAAGAAAGGAATTTATCAGGTAAGCATAAATTATGTTTTTAACAAAACCGCTGCAATGTAAACTTTCATGAATGAAAGTGCCCCTGTTTTTAATAATATTTTTAAAAACGGGCACTCATTCATGAAAATGTATATTCACTTTAAGTTTATTTTTTTTACTTTACTGTCCTTTTAAAGGGGTAACAAACACATTGAGATTGCAATATAAAATGTTTATGTGTACTAAAAACAACTTAGCAATATAATTAATAAGGTTAGTAGTGGCTATTGAAAAACAATTACAGCAGACAAGGTGTTAATGTATTTCAAAACACACATAGTATGTGCAGGACTGCAGACAAATCTTGTAATTACATGGTGTTTGTTTATGGTCTCTTCTAGCCTAATGGTTGCTGTTATTCATTAATCATGTTGTATACTTTTGTTGCATCAGATATTTATAATTATGGAAAAGTGCATATAAATTGTGGGCTAAACAAAAATGTTTTCGTGCTCGTTAAAAATTCACAATTAGACTTTTTTCTTAAACAGAAAAAGTCCAAGCTGAGATCGATGCAGTCATTGGACGTGATCGACCTCCATCACTGACTGACAAGGCTCAAATGCCCTTCACTGAAGCCACAATCATGGAGGTGCAGAGAATGACTGTTGTTGTCCCTCTGTCTGTCCCCCACATGGCCTCTGACACCACAGGTAAACAATGACTGACATTTTATTTATATCTGTGTTACATTAGTTCAGGCCTATTAGTCCTATATCAGAAAACAGGAGAGCTAGAAATGAGATAAAGCTTATAATCAAAACAATGCACAATAAAATAGTACAGCACTGAAACAGCACAGATTATTAAACCCTTTGCAGCGAGCAGTGCAAAAATGTCTCTTTAATGACCTATCTGATGAGCCATGGACACCTGAGAGTAGTTAACCAATGAGTAAAAACAAAACATTGCACTGATTTGTCACATTATTACCCATAGTTCTCAACGTTGATATGTGGGGTTTGAAGCCTAAATAATGTTAACTTTACTGGCCCTAAATAAATGACAAACTATCAGTTCCAGCCATATTTATACATGTGGAGTAAAACACAAATTAATATCAACAATACATTTATAGACAATACAGTAAAATATTGACATAGATCCTTACTTAAATGGAATTTTATGCATACTTAAATGTAAATGGTGAAATTGTGCTATTTTTAAAAGGAACTTGTTTTGCTATATAGTTGCATAAGTCCTTGATAGCCAGTAATAAGCTAATTATGTAATGTTGTAGATTAACTACTGTATAAAAGTATTTTAAGAAGGTTTTTTTTATTTATACCTGGGCATTTCCAAAATAAAAATGAAATTAATTGTCAGATTGTGTGTATATGTATCAACTTCACAAAGTCTAGCTGGAAGCTCCAGTATAGGGAATGATATAATTTGCCTATTGGTCTGTTTTGCATTTAATTTATAATGATGTGATATTTCTGTTGTTTTCTAACCTAGTATTTCAGGGATACACTATTCCCAAGGGCAGTGTGGTGCTGGCTAATCTGTGGGCTGTACACAGGGACCCAAAGGTGTGGGAGAAGCCCAATGATTTCAATCCCAGCCGCTTTTTAGATGAACATGGACAAATCCTTAAAAAAGAAGCATTTATTCCATTTGGCATTGGTATGTTTTTTTTTTTTTTTTGTTTTTTGTTTTTATTCACTTCTCTTTAAGGCTTATGTAATGCTCTATTTTTATTAAACAATCAGTGAAAACAAGATATTGCTTGTTTAATGGTAACTTGTTTAATTTGGTAAGACACACTAGAGGGATGCTGGGTAAGATTAATTAAAGGGACATAAAATCCCAAACTTTTCTTTTGTGAATCAGAGCATACAATTTTTACTTCAAAAAGTTTCCAATTTACTTCTATTACCAAATGTACTCAGTTCTTATGGCCAAAAGTATGTGGATACCCTTACTAATTAGTGTGTTTTAGCCACACCCATTGCCAACAGGCTTATAATATCCAGAACATTTCCATGAAATCTCCATAGGCAAACATTGGCAGTACTGAAGAGCTCAGTGACTTGTCATAGGATGCCACCTTTGCCACAAGTTAATTTGTGAAATGTCTGCTCTACTAGACCTGCAGTGGCCAACTGTAAGTGCTAGTATTGTGAAGTGGAAGCGTCTAGAAGCAACACCAGCCCAGCCACAAAGTGCTGATAGAACACGCAAGATAGAGCCGCTAAATGCTGAATCACTTGGTATATAAAAAATTGCCCATCATCTCCTGCGGGCTTATCAATTGTAACGGGTTGCAGTATACGATCAAAAACATGGTCAGATCATGCGCCAGTGTGCTGCACGATCAGATTGCCCAATATCCCAGTGACCCCTTTTGAGTGGCGGTTGGAGGACTCCTTACTGGATAACCCTCCCCTGAAACAAAAGCTGCAGAAAGACCTTGAGGAGTACTTTTGCCTCAATGCAGATGACTCCATGAATAACACTGCGGTATGGGAGGCACACAAGAGTGTGATCAGGGGTGTCCTGATTAAACATAGATCTGCCGTGAATAGAAAGAAAAGAGAACAGTATTCTGCGCTTCTTGGGCGGGTCTCACAGGCGGAGACGGCGCACAAGGAGCAACCTAGAGATGAGGTATTGCAAAACGACCTGGCTCAAGCAAGGTCTGCACTTTTGAAATATCTACAGGAGGAATAGCAAAAAAAGGCACTAATCTTTAGACAGCACTTTTTTGAGCATGGCAACAAAGCAGGTAAGCACCTAGCGCGAGCAATAGCTCGAAAACGATTGAAGGCATGTATTTGAGATCATTGATCGAGTTGGAATTAAGCACACAGATGGGCCCTCCATTGCCAATGTCTTTGGGAGCTTCTATGAAACTCTCCATAACCTACATCCTCCTGTGGATGGGCTTCTCCACTCTCGCCTCCTGCTGAGCAATCTATTGCAGACTATTTATCTGATGTAAATTTGCTGAAGCTCACAAAGTAAGAAACGGAACAGCTAGAAGCCCCTTTCGCAGCTGAGGAGATATTGCTTGCCATCAAGGAGCTCCCGGCAGGCAAAAGTCCAGGCTCTGATGGGTTTGGAACTAGATACTACAAAACATTCTCTAGCATTCTGGTTCCGCACATGCTTAAAATAGTTAACCAGCTATCTGAGCTGCCGACTTTGCCAAGCACGATATTGGAGGCATTTATCACAGTAATACCTAAGCCGGATAAGCCTGAAAACCAGCCAAGTAGTTACAGGCCAATATCATTGCTAAATTCTGATGTCAAAGTTCTGGCCAGGGTCCTGGCCACCCGACTAAATAGATATATGCCCCAACTTATCTCCACGGATCAAGTGGGGTTTATCCCCTCCCGAAAGGCACGAGATAATACCTTTAAAGTCATACACCTTGATCGGATGATATCAGTGGAGTTAAAATAGGGAAAAGGGAATATAAATTATCGTTGTTTGCAGACGACATTCTGTTAACGCTCACTAAACCCTTAAAATCTATGACACATCTATATAAGATTTTACAAGACTTTTCGGAAATTTCAGGCTATAAGATTAATGTTGATAAGTGTGAGGCCTTACCAATATAAATCCCCCCACAGACGAAAAAGTTACTAGAAATTAACTTTGATATTTCGTGGGCCAAGAAATCCCTCATATACTTAGGTGTTAATCTAGCAGATTCTTACCATAAGCTTTATCAATTAAATTATAACCCACTATATCAGAAAATTAGACAAGATTTACAAAAATGGAAGAAAGGTAACTTCTCATGGTATGGCCGTTTATCATCTATAAAAATGAACATACTCCCCAGAATATTGTACTTATTTCGTGCCTTACCAATCAAAGTTCCCCATCAAGACCTCCAGAAACTGCAAGCTGATCTCCACTCCTTCTTGAGAGGGGATAGGGGGGCAAGAATCGCGTCACAAATTTTGGCTCAACATAGACAGTGGGGTGGGGTAGGAGTGCCAAATTTAGCATCTTACTATCAAGCGTCTAGGATTGCCCAAACATCACTCCTTAGTAAGCAGTCGAGTACGGTAGCATGGACTAAAATAGAAAGAGACCTAGCAGGACAGACAAAGTCAGACGGTATACTATGGGATTCGGGTACAGAAGGTAGATCTCAAGTAGGCATACCCCCCACCATTCTAGATTCACAAAGGGGTTGGAAAACAGCCATGAAATCCCAAAGGCTCTTACCTGGTTACTCATGGGTTAGGCCCATAAGGTATCTATTGCTGAAAGATTTACATAGCTACATAGATAAATGGGCGAATAAGGGACTTTATAGGGTAGCTGACCTGATGGTACAAGGAAGAATAGCAACATATAATCACTTACAAGACATTCTACAGCCAGAAAAGCTACACTGGTATGCATATTTACAGATCTCTTCGGCCCTAAACAACTACACTAAATCTCACAAACAGCAAATTAGCACAAGTTTGGAAAGAGTTTGCAAAGCAGAGAGTAGGGAAAAAGGGACGATCTCTAAGCTGTACATTGACATTCAAGCCGATAAGCGTAATGCCAAATCTAACATTATTCTGAGGTGGGAAGAGGACCTGGGCTTTACACTCCCAATAGAGGAATGGGATAAGGTATTCTACGACTCTGGCAGGGGCTTGATCAGCGCTGATTTAAAGGAAAACACCATGAAAACAATTTTTAGGTGGTATTTAACCCCGATCAACACATATCACTTTTCCAATAGCAAGAGCAATTTATGCTACAGAGGGTGCGGAGAGAGAGGTACATATATACATATGTGGTGGGAATGCACGATTATCAGGGACACGTGGGTCAAGCTAAATGACTTACTTAGTTACCTTTTAGAAGAACAAATAACTCTGTCCATGGACCAAGCGCTTATAAACAGAGACCTACCGAGAGGTATACCGTCACTTAATAAATTTTGTAAAATTTTATGCACAATTACTAGAATGTGCTTAGCTAAATACTGGAAAGTGGGTAAACCAGCTTGGAAGGAAGTTACAGATAAAATTCAGGATATATACTCTCTTTCAGAAGGGGCTACATGAATACAAGGTAATGTAGCACAATTTCAGAAAATTTGGTATTACCGGATCTTAAAAGGGAATAGTCTGAAGAGATAGACAAGGGTAGAGGACCATGGTTCACCCAAGATAAGTGATAATATTGTAGTAAAAAGGGACGTTTTTTGAAGTACTGGACAAATTTTTCTGAGTTTTGCCTTAGCCATGTACTATCCCAGAACCCAACAGATATTATTAATGAGCTTCTGTAAACGATAAAATAACCACACAGACAACTATTTTATTTTTCTGTTTATATTTGTTTTTGACCATGTTATTGTTACCGTTATTTGTTTATTTAGTTTTTATCAGAAAAAAAGGATGTAAAAAGACTTCCAGGAAGCCTAAAAGGACAATACTCATTATCAACCTTGCAGTTTTTCCAAGCAAGGTTACTAGTGGGGATAGAGGCCTAGTGGATAGTTAAATCTACTTGGGCTCACAAAGATGTAACCACTGTCATTGAAATTGGACTTGGATAAAGACTTTAAGCTCAGATGGCACATTATGACATGTAATTTGTAAACTGATGTGTAACCTGTTTTACTAATGTTTACCTATGCTGACTGTGTAAGGACGAGATGAGGTTTATATGTATTTGCTCCTGGATTTGAAATAAAATTCTTTTAAAATAAAGTCATACACCTTATCACGCATGCGGGCGTCGACTCGGTACCGCTGGCACTCGTGTCGATGGATGCGGAGAAGGCGTTTGACCGGGTCAATTGGCTGTTCATGCGTCTCACCCTGCAAAAGATGGGACTTGGTCAGCGCCTTATTAACAGAATATTCTCCTTATACTCCTCACCAAATGTGAGGGTTCGGGTTATGGCATGTTTTCTAAAACATTCCAGATTGCCAACGGCACGAGGCAAGGATGTCCTCTCTCGCCCCTCATATTTGCACTCAAAATGGAATCCTTGGCTTGTAAAATTCGCTTCAACATCAAAGGCATAAGGATAGGGAAGAGAGAACACAAGCTAGCAATGTATGCTGATGATGTTCTGCTTACTCTGACCGACACCATCCCATCTTTGCAAGCATGTCTGGCAGAGATAGAGGCATATAGTGGGTGTCCAATTTCCATTTAAATCTTACAAAATCGGAGATACTAAATATCACGGAATCGGCTAATGTTATAGATGGCTTACTGTTGCAGTGTCCACTTCGGATGGCACAGGGCCAATTAAAATATTTAGGTTTTATCCTGGCCCCATCTTTCACAGAGATAGTCATCTTAAACTACAAACGTATTAGAGATGAAGTCATAAGAGACTTAGCAAACTGGAGGAACAAAACTATTTTGGCTAGGGCGCATACATGTAGTGAAAATTAACATCCTACCCAGGGTGTTATACATAATGCAGACCATCCCCCTTGCATTAGCATCCCACTATATCTGCCAAATACAGTCGGCAATTGAAACCTATATTTGGAATGGTCTGAGACCGAGAATCTGTAAAAGAACCATCTATCTCCCTAGGTGTAGGGGGGGGCTTGGGAGTCCTCCAGCTTGAATTATACCGCAGAGCCATTGGCCTGCAGAGACTAGTAGAGCTATGTCATTGCCATGCTGATAAAGCATGGATAGAAATAGATAATGAGATCCTGCAGAGGGGAAATGTGGGCTCGCTCGCTTGGGTCTCTCCAGCGAACCGACCCAGACAACTACAGCTTTATCAATTGCTCAAAGACGTCTTTCGAGACTGGGATAGCGTGGTCTGTCTGGAGAGCCGTATTTCAACTGCTCACTTTCCCAACACTCCAGTGCATGAGAACCCAGATTTGGGTATAGCAATTAGAACATATGCCCCGGGCTCCTCTTATCCCCTTTCAGAAGCAAGGGAAAATGCGGACACAGGGTGAGTTGGCTGAGTCGGATGCCTGGCTGTTCTCCTCCTGGTTCTGAGTGACTCAATTCCACCATTTCTTTCACACGCACAAGGAGAAGGAATCCTTAACAAGCCAGAAAAGTTTCTTTGAGGCGTTATGCACCTCAGGGCATACCCAGAGTCACTTGATCTCGATCATTTATAAGATGTTGATTGTTAAAGATGAAACTGTACTCCCAACATATGCGGAGGCATGGAACAGTGACCTGGGATTGGAGATTGACACCAAAACTTGGGTTAAAATATTTGACAAAGCCAAAAAAGCGTTGGTCTCATCAAGACTAAATTCCTGAGTCGCTGGTATCTGACTTCACAAAGACTGAAAAAGAATCTACCCCAACACCGACAGGGAGTGCTGGAAAGGGTGTGGGGAGGAGGGAACTCTCCTACACATCTGGTGGACGTGCCCCCAATTACGCCCATTTTGGGATAACATGTTCAGAGAGAGCAGCAGACTCCTGAATATCATCATACCCTCCAACCCACATTATTTGATATACCATAACCTCCCCAAAATAAATGAGAAGGCCAAACAAAGTCTATTCCTGCTAATGCTGCACAGTGCCAAGAGTCTCATACCCAAACATTGGAAGACGTAGCAAGTTCCGAGTTTGAAGGAGTGGAGGGCTCGAACCGGGGACCTGCTTGGGCTGGAGAGGTATCACTACCTGAAAAATGGCAATTTGGTTACACATGAATATATGCCATTAATATGGGAGGCCCTTAGATGCCGTCTGGGGGCTTATGGACCTGATACGCCCAATTGGTGACCTTCCCGAGTATCAGTACAAAACCAGTACGAAACCTGTATGACTGAGTAGATGACTGACTCTCTGTAAGATTTTTTTTTCTCCTCCCTTTCCCCCCCTTTTCGACTCCCCCCCCCCCCCCCCCCCCCCCCCCCCCCCTTGTTTTAATTTCTGACTTTCTCTCTCTGCTGGCACCCAAATCAGGCCCCCATGGATCCCTGTTGAGTGAGTAAACAACAGGGATGTAAGAAAATATTTCTAAGCTATATTGTTATGCCAGGCTTGATTGGGTGCCCATTCCATATTGCATCCAAGTACTATACCATTGTTCGTACAGTAGTATGGACACAGTTGCAAGCTTCATGATAATTGTGTGAACTTACCTCAGCCTTATTAAAAGATTACCAGAAGTAATGTGAGGTATAGATTAGAGCAGCACAAATAATAAGTTGTGTAAACATGATATATGTATTTGATGTAATGAGCATTTATGTTTACTGATCATCTGTTATGTACAGCTGTGTAATATTGTTTAATAAAGCTTGTTGGGAAAAAAAAATTGCCATCATATGTTGCATCACTCCAGACTTCCAAACTGCCTCACATCAATATGCGCAATGTCAAGCATTGGCTGGAGTGGTTAAAGCATGTTGCCACTGGACTCTGGAGCAGTGGAAACGTGTACTCTGGTGTGATGAATCACGTTTCATTATCTGGCAGTCTGATGGAAAAATATGGTTGTGGCAGGTGCCAGGAGATTGCTACCTACCGGAATGCATAGTGTATACTATAAAGCGAGGTCCATGTTTTGACGAGTTTAGTGTGGAGGAACTCTGAGTGGCCTGCACAGAGCCCTGACCTCAACTCTTTTGAACACCTTTGGGATAAATTGGAGTAATGATTGTAAACTAGACCTTCTCATCCAATATTAGTACCTGACTTCTATAAGCTAATAAGAAAATTACCTTATTTGATGACTGGAATCTCAGACACAGGAGCTGTGTTAGAGACACTAAGCAGAGTTAAGCTGGAAACAACTCTGAGCAAGCAAACGGGAGAACTAGTAGAGTAGTCAGTAGATAAACCAGGGATTAGAACCAGGTAATCAGTCAGCTGCAGACATCAAAATAAAGATGTTTCCAGTATCCTAAAAGTTCTGAAAGTAAAAAAAACAGTAAATCAGTCCTCAGGTTGCAGTACAGGTAGCAGAAGTCAAAGAACAAACCAAGGTTAAAACCGGGACAGGCCAGGAACAAGATTGCCAGGGTCTCCTTAAATTAACCAGGCACTGAACAGGTAAAAGCAAGAACCTTTTAACACTTCCCTTTCATCTTTGGTGCCCAGGAAACAGTAAATGTTTTTCCGATACAGAACAAATAAATAGCACTTATCCTTTAGTGCACTTTGCTCCCATAGTTATCATACAAAAGAGAGCACCCCCCTGACTGTGCTTAGTTGAAGGTTCCAGCAGAAGCAGCCCTCTTCACTTTTCTGTGGCTCCTACCACGCTTCAAAGCCTGACAACCTCATAAATGCTCTTTTTTGCTAAATGGGCACAAATTCCAAAATCTTGTGAAAAGTCTTTTCAGGAGAGTTGCGGCTACTGTTGCCGCAAAAGTGTGTGTGCGTGTGGTGCAACTCCATATTAAAGCCCATGATTTTGGAATGGAATGTCCAAAAAGCTGATATTGGGGTGATGGTCATGTGTCCACATACTTTTTGCCATATATAAGAGGGATCACCATAGACGTACACAATATATTTTCTAGGGGAGGGGGCAAAGCAAAATTAAATGGATAATTATATAGCACTTATATATATATATATATATATATATATATTGAAACTCCAGACATTTCAGGCCAGCCGTAGTCCTTTCAGTGTTATGTGCCATAATCCACTAGAACAAGATTTGGTGAGGTCAGGGTAGGGGAGAACTGGCAACTGTTGGCCTATGAGGCAATATAATTTAGTGGCCCATGTAAAGTAACTTTGCCCCCTTTCTCCCCTACCCTGTCATATTTCTAAAAATATGCAATTCCTATATGCTTGAGAGAGGAAAAAAATGTGGTCAACTGAACCTGAGGAAAAGAACAGTACAAAGAAAACAGTCATCAAACTGTATCTTGCACACTGTGACACACACTCTCACATTTTATCCCTCTCTTACACACTCTGACATACACTATGCAAATACAAGTGCTTTATGACAAGATAGCATTTCTGAAACACAAAAACATACATATCTCACATGATTGGTTTTCTTTCTTATTTTTGTTTGTGTGTTGTTTTTTTTTTTAATATAAAGACTTACTTTTCCAAGTAAATTATCTGCCACTGCCAACATTAAAGAATTACACTCTCCAACCACTTCTCTGGCCAGTCAGTTGTTATGTGTTGGTTGCTCCCTCCCAGTAGCATTTGCAAATACTATATATTTATAGGAAAGATTGGTGTAGCAGATTCTACTGTGTTGATAAAAATAAAAGTAGGGGTCAGAAAAGTTGCCCCCCCCCCCCTTGTGGACACCCATGGGGATCATATATCCCTCTTGGCCTTTCTCTTTTGGATTGTAATTTGTGTCATAGGTGATTGTTAAAGTGTGTGTTAAGTCTGGAGTGTGTTACATTTTGTGTTGCATTTTCCCCTATCTTGTTAATGGTGTCAAGTGGATTCCACTGAAGAAATGCATAACACAAATAGTTTTGTCTTGTCAGGTAACACAGTGAATCTGTAGAAGATAGTTTATACTTTGACTAGCAAATAGACTGTATAATTCATATATATAAGCTTATGGTACCTTCTTAGGTCTCTTAGGAAAATAGTAAGTCAGGTGCCTTCCTTCCCTCCTTTCATTATGTCACAACCCCAAGAGTGTTTTCCAAAGTCTGGACATTACCATGACAAGAGGTCACAAGAAGTCTACCTCAGGTTCATCCAGTCAAAGGCCCAAGGATCATAACACATACTGTGATTGGGTTATACCCATAATTGCAATTTTCAAGTCATTCGGCAATATTATTTTTACTATTATTAGCATTTATTTGTATAGCTCCACAAAATTCTGTAGCGCTCGGAATACAATGACAAGGATTTTTGATAACATACATAAACATAACAGACTAAACAAATCTAGTACAGAAGGAAGAGGGCCCTACTCCGAAGAGCTTACAGTCTACATGTTGAGGGTGCAGAGACATAAAGTTTGGGGTAGCTTGTCACATGGATTGTAGTTGCAGCAGTGAATCAAGGCAGTTCAAGATTTATTTTGGGTAGGATGAAAAACAGAGGAGAAATGGTAAACCTTTCTGAATAGGTGGGTTTTCAAAGAGCATCTAAAGCTATACATGGAGTGGGGTAGAGAGTTCCAGAGGACAGGAGCAATGCCTGAGAAGTCTTGAAGGTGGGAGAGGGACGTAGAGATAATAGGAGTTGAGAGACATAGGTCAGAGGTTGATCAAAGAGGACGTATTTGAAGATGAGAGAGGAAAAATAGGCCTACTTCTCATTGAGATGGTAGTGCGGAAACTGGTGGAAACATAAAACATCTCCATAGACTTAAAGGAACAGTTTACTCAAAACGTTTTTCCCCTTTAATTTGTTCGCAATGATCCACTTTACCTGCTGGAGTGTATTAAATTGTTTACAAGCATTTCCATTACCCTTATATTGGCATTTGAAATAGTTTATTTAGCCTGTGGTATCCCCACCCATCCTGAAAGTTTTTGGCCTTGAGACCAAGCTGTGTTAACACAGCCAGTAGAAAAAATTACACTCCCAGTGGGTTATAGAAGAGATAAGGTAATAAAATGTTAATTTTCCATTGTTTGTCTCCAAGTATTGGTGAATGGTTTATGGATAGGCTGACCATATTGCTGCTTTAAAAAGGGACACATATGAAAAATACATAAGTCAGGGTTCTCATAATGGAACATTATTCCAAACCATTTCTTTAAACAGCCCTGACATATGCATTTTTCATATGTGTCCCTTTTTAAAGCGGCAAAATGGTCAGCCTATTTATGGACAGATAAAAGGTAAAGAAGCAGGTATATGTACACAATGTGATAAAGCAATGAGATCTGATTATACCTACAAGCTCAACCCATTTTATTAGGTTGTGGCTTCAAAACACAAAATCAGCTAATTCATATACACAAATAAGCCTTAAAAAAGCAAATCTCATACATTTTATACTCTGCAGCTGGTAAAAAAAAGTAATTGGAAACATATTAAGGGAAAAACAATTTTACAGTATACTGTCCCTTTAAATAAAGATAAATGTTTTTATAACTAGTTTCCACAATTTACCACCTCAATGGAAACTAGGCTATAGTTTGGAATGAGGCTGTTGAGTGCTTTATAAGTTAATACTTGTATTCTAGAGTGTATGGATAGCCAGTGTAGAGACTGGCAGAGTGGAGCAGCTGATGTAGATTGGCGACTTAGGTGAAATGAGTCTAGCTGAAGCATTTATAATAGATTGGAGGAGGAAGAGGCGGTGTTTGGCAAGGCCATTTAGAAAAAGATTGCAGTATTTCAAGATTTTAAGATTTCATGTGTGACAAAATGAAGGAATGCATTATTATTTCTCTTGTAAGGTGTATCCAGTCCACGGATCATCCATTACTTGTGGGATATTCTCCTTCCCAACAGGAAGCTGCAAGAGGATCACCCACAGCAGAGCTGTCTATATAGCTCCTCCTCTAACTGCCACTCCCAGTCATTCTCTTGCAGCTCTCGACAAGAAAGGAAGTAGCTAGAGAGATGTGGTGTTTTTAGTTAGTTTATCTTCAATCAAAAGTTTGTTATTTTCAAATGGTACCGGAGTTGTACTATTTTAGCCTCAGGCAGAAAGTAGAAAAAGAGTCTGCCTGTGGTCTTTGATGATCTTAGCAGGTTGTAACTAAGATCCATTGCTGTTCTCACACATAACTGAAGAGAGAGGTAACTTCAGCTGGAGGAATGGCGTGCAGGGTCTCCTGCTATGAGGTATGTGCAGTTTAAATTTTTCTAGAGAAATGAATATGCTAGAAAATGCTGTTAATACCGGATTTATTTAAGGTAAGCCTGATTACAGTGATTTAATAACGACTAGTATCATGCTTGCTGTAAAAGGTAATATTCTTATTACTTTCTCACATTACTGAAAAATAAAACGTTTGCTGGAAGTGTTTAAACGTTTTTTTATACATATTGGTGATAAAACTTTATTGGGGCTCAGTTTTTTCCACATGGCTGGCTAGATTTTGCCTAGGGATAGTTTTGTTAGGCCCTCTCACTGTGAATACAGGTTGGGAGGGGCCTATTTTCGCGCCTAAATGCGCATTAGATTTTGCAGCTTGAGACATCCAGTTTCCCTGAAGGAGTCCCCTGAACACTTAGGACCTCTCTAAAGGGTTTTTGTGCCTTTCAAAGTCGTTATATGGGCAGGTAGGGCCACAGCAGTTTGTTGTGACTGTTGAAAAACGTTTATATCGTTTTTTCTCCAACATAGGTGTGTCCGGTCCACGGCGTCATCCTTACTTGTGGGATATTCTCTTCCCCAACAGGAAATGGCAAAGAGCCCAGCAAAGCTGGTCACATGATCCCTCCTAGGCTCCGCCTACCCCAGTCATTCTCTTTGCCGTTGTACAGGCAACATCTCCACGGAGATGGCTTAGAGTTTTTTAGTGTTTAACTGTAGTTTTTATTATTCAATCAAGAGTTTGTTATTTTGAAATAGTGCTGGTATGTACTATTTACTCAGAAACAGAAAAGAGATGAAGATTTCTGTTTGTATGAGGAAAATGATTTTAGCAACCGTCACTAAAATCCATGGCTGTTCCACACAGGACTGTTGAGAGCAATTAACTTCAGTTGGGGGAACAGTGAGCAGTCTCTTGCTGCTTGAGGTATGACACATTCTAACAAGACGATGTAATGCTGGAAGCTGTCATTTTCCCTCTGGGATCCGGTAAGCCATGTTTATTACGATTGTAAATAAGGGCTTCAAAAAGGGCTTATTAAGACTGTAGACTTTTTTTGGGCTAAATCGATTGATTATTAACACATATTTAGCCTTGAGGAATCATTTTATCTGGGTATTTTGATATAATAATATCGGCAGGCACTGTTTTAGACACCTTATTCTTTAGGGGCTTTCCCAAAGCATAGGCAGAGCCTCATTTTCGCGCCGGTGTTGCGCACTTGTTTTTGAGAGGCATGGCATGCAGTCGCATGTGAGAGGAGCTCTGATACTTAGAAAAGTCTTTCTGAAGGCGTCATTTGGTATCGTATTCCCCTTGGGGCTTGGTTGGGTCTCAGCAAAGCAGATACCAGGGACTGTAAGGGGTTAAAGTTCAAAACGGCTCCGGTTCCGTTATTTTAAGGGTTAAAGCTTCCAAATTTGGTGTGCAATACTTTTAAGGCTTTAAGACACTGTAGTGAAAATTTGGTGAATTTTGAACAATTCCTTCATGTTTTTTCGCATTTGCAGTAATAAAGTGTGTTCAGTTTAAAATTTAAAGTGACAGTAACGGTTTTATTTTAAAACGTTTTTTGTACTTGTTATCAAGTTTATGCCTGTTTAACATGTCTGAACTACCAGATAGACTGTGTTCTGAATGTGGGGAAGCCAGAATTCCTATTCATTTAAATAAATGTGATTTATGTGACAATGACAATGATGCCCAAGATGATTCCTCAAGTGAGGGGAGTAAGCATGGTACTGCATCATTCCCTCCTTCGTCTACACGAGTCTTGCCCACTCAGGAGGCCCCTAGTACATCTAGCGCGCCAATACTCCTTACTATGCAACAATTAACGGCTGTAATGGATAATTCTGTCAAAAACATTTTAGCCAAAATGAACACTTATCAGCGTAAGCGCGACTGCTCTGTTTTAGATACTGAAGAGCATGACGACGCTGATATTAATATTTCTGAAGGGCCCCTAACTCAGTCTGATGGGGCCAGGGAGGTTTTGTCTGAGGGAGAAATTACTGATTCAGGGAACATTTCTCAACAAGCTGAACCTGATGTGATTGCATTTAAATTTAAGTTGGAACATCTCCGCATTCTGCTTAAGGAGGTATTATCCACTCTGGATGATTGTGACAAGTTGGTCATCCCAGAGAAACTATGTAAAATGGACAAGTTCCTAGAGGTGCCGGGGCTCCCAGAAGCTTTTCCTATACCCAAGCGGGTGGCGGACATTGTTAATAAGGAATGGGAAAGGCCCGGTATTCCTTTCGTCCCTCCCCCCATATTTAAAAAATTGTTTCCTATGGTCGACCCCAGAAAGGACTTATGGCAGACAGTCCCCAAGGTCGAGGGAGCGGTTTCCACTTTAAACAAACGCACCACTATACCCATAGAGGATAGTTGTGCTTTCAAAGATCCTATGGATAAAAAATTAGAAGGTTTGCTTAAAAAGATGTTTGTTCAGCAGGGTTACCTTCTACAACCAATTTCATGCATTGTCCCTGTCGCTACAGCCGCATGTTTCTTTAGCGGCTAAGAATTCTGGGTTTGCTATTGTGGCGCGCAGAGCGCTTTGGTTGAAATCTTGGTCGGCTGATGCGTCTTCCAAAAACTTCTAGACTCTTGTCGGATACTTCATTCCGTTCCTCTTCCTTCCATAGCTCAGTGCATGGAAGTGATCGGGTTGATGGTAGCGGCAATGGACATAGTTCCTTTTGCACGCATTCATCTAAGACCATTACAACTGTGCATGCTCAGTCAGTGGAATGGGGACTATACAGACTTGTCTCCGAAGATACAAGTAAATCAGAGGACCAGAGACTCACTCCGTTGGTGGCTGTCCCTGGACAACCTGTCACGAGGGATGACATTCCGCAGACCAGAGTGGGTCATTGTCACGACCGACGCCAGTCTGATGGGCTGGGGCGCGGTCTGGGGATCCCTGAAAGCTCAGGGTCTTTGGTCTCGGGAAGAATCTCTTCTACCGATAAATATTCTGGAACTGAGAGCGATATTCAATGCTCTCAAGGCTTGGCCTCAGCTAGCGAGGGCCAAGTTCATACGGTTTCAATCAGACAACATGACAACTGTTGCGTACATCAACCATCAGGGGGGAACAAGGAGTTCCCTGGCGATGGAAGAAGTGACCAAAATCATTCTATGGGCGGAGTCTCACTCCTGCCACCTGTCTGCTATCCACATCCCAGGAGTGGAAAATTGGGAAGCGGATTTTCTGAGTCGTCAGACATTGCATCCGGGGGAGTGGGAACTCCATCCGGAAATCTTTGCCCAAGTCACTCAGCTGTGGGGCATTCCAGACATGGATCTGATGGCCTCTCGTCAGAACTTCAAAGTTCCTTGCTACGGGTCCAGATCCAGGGATCCCAAGGCGGCTCTAGTGGATGCACTAGTAGCACCTTGGACCTTCAAACTAGCTTATGTGTTCCCGCCGTTTCCTCTCATCCCCAGGCTGGTAGCCAGGATCAATCAGGAGAGGGCGTCGGTGATCTTGATAGCTCCTGCGTGGCCACGCAGGACTTGGTACGCAGATCTGGTGAATATGTCATCGGCTCCTCCTTGGAAGCTACCTTTGAGACGAGACCTTCTTGTTCAGGGTCCGTTCGAACATCCGAATCTGGTTTCACTCCAGCTGACTGCTTGGAGATTGAACGCTTGATCTTATCGAAGCGAGGATTCTCAGATTCTGTTATCGATACTCTTGTTCAGGCCAGAAAGCCTGTAACTAGAAAGATTTACCACAAAATTTGGAAAAAATATATCTGTTGGTGTGAATCTAAAGGATTCCCTTGGGACAAGGTTAAGATTCCTAGGATTCTATCCTTCCTTCAAGAAGGATTGGAAAAAGGATTATCTGCAAGTTCCCTGAAGGGACAGATTTCTGCCTTGTCTGTGTTACTTCACAAAAAGCTGGCCGCTGTGCCAGATGTTCAAGCCTTTGTTCAGGCTCTGGTTAGAATTAAGCCTGTTTACAAACCTTTGACTCCTCCTTGGAGTCTCATTTTAGTTCTTTCAGTTCTTCAGGGGGTTCCGTTTGAACCCTTGCATTCCGTTGATATTAAGTTATTATCTTGGAAAGTTTTGTTTTTAGTTGCAATTTCTTCTGCTAGAAGAGTTTCAGAATTATCTGCTCTGCAGTGTTCTCCTCCTTATCTGGTGTTCCATGCAGATAAGGTGGTTTTACGTACTAAACCTGGTTTTCTTCCAAAAGTTGTTTCTAACAAAAACATTAACCAGGAGATTATCGTACCTTCTCTGTGTCCGAAACCAGTTTCAAAGAAGGAACGTTTGTTGCACAATTTGGATGTTGTTCGCGCTCTAAAATTCTATTTAGATGCTACAAAGGATTTTAGACAAACATCTTCCTTGTTTGTTGTTTATTCCGGTAAAAGGAGAGGTCAAAAAGCAACTTCTACCTCTCTCTCTTTTTGGATTAAAAGCATCATCAGATTGGCTTACGAGACTGCCGGACGGCAGCCTCCCGAAAGAATCACAGCTCATTCCACTAGGGCTGTGGCTTCCACATGGGCCTTCAAGAACGAGGCTTCTGTTGATCAGATATGTAGGGCAGCGACTTGGTCTTCACTGCACACTTTTACCAAATTTTACAAGTTTGATACTTTTGCTTCTTCTGAGGCTATTTTTGGGAGAAAGGTTTTGCAAGCCGTGGTGCCTTCCATTTAGGTGACCTGATTTGCTCCCTCCCTTCATCCGTGTCCTAAAGCTTTGGTATTGGTTCCCACAAGTAAGGATGACGCCGTGGACCGGACACACCTATGTTGGAGAAAACAGAATTTATGTTTACCTGATAAATTACTTTCTCCAACGGTGTGTCCGGTCCACGGCCCGCCCTGGTTTTTTTAATCAGGTCTGATAATTTATTTTCTTTAACTACAGTCACCACGGTACCATATGGTTTCTCCTATGCAAATATTCCTCCTTAACGTCGGTCGAATGACTGGGGTAGGCGGAGCCTAGGAGGGATCATGTGACCAGCTTTGCTGGGCTCTTTGCCATTTCCTGTTGGGGAAGAGAATATCCCACAAGTAAGGATGACGCCGTGGACCGGACACACCGTTGGAGAAAGTAATTTATCAGGTAAACATAAATTCTGTTTTTTATCCGGTTTTGAAACTAAGGGGTTAATCATCCATTTGCAAGTGGGTGCAATGCTCTGTTAGTCTATTATACACGCTGTAAAAATTTCGTAAGATTTACTACTTTTTATAACTGTTTTTCAATTTCTGACAAAATTTGTTTCTCTTAAAGGCACAGTACCGTTTTTATTTTTTGCTTGTTTACATTTATCAAAGTGTTTTCCAAGCTTGCTGGTCTCATTGCTAGTCTGCTTAAACATGTCTGACATAGAGGAAACTCCTTGTTCATTATGTTTAGAAGCCATTGTGGAACCCCCTCTTAGAATGTGTACCAAATGTACTGATTTTACTTTGTTATAAAGATCATATTCTGTCTTTAAAAGATTTATCACCAGAGGAAACTGACAAGGGGGAAGTTATGCCGACTAACTCGCCCCATGTGTCAGAAACTTTGACTCCCGCTCAAGGGATTCCCACTCAAGAGGCGCCAAGTACATCTAGCGCACCCATGGCGTTTACTTTACAAGCCATAGCGGCAGTTATGGATCATACCCTTACAGCGGTATTGTCCAAACTACCAGGGTTACAAGGAAAGCGAGACAGCTCTGGGGCTAGAAAAAATACAGAGCACTCTGACGCTTTAGTAGCTATGTCTGATATCCCCTCACAATATGCAGAAGCTGAGGCAGGAGAGCTTCTTTCTGTGGGTGATTTTTCTGACTCAGGGAAAATGCTTCAACCTGATTCTGATATGTCAACATTTAAATTTAAGCTTGAACACCTCTGCGTGTTGCTCAGGGAGGTTTTAGCTACTCTGGATGACTGTGACACCATTATAGTGCCAGAGAAATTGTGTAGTTTGGATAAATACTATGCAGTGCCTGTTTACACTGATGTTTTTCCAATACCTAAAAGGTTTTCAGAAATTATTACTAAGGAATGGGATAGACCAGGTGTACCGTTCTCTCCCCCTCCTATTTTTAAGAAAATGTTTCCAATAGATGCCGCTACACGGGACTTATGGCAAACAGTCCCTAAGGTGGAGGGAGCAGTTTCTACCCTAGCTAAGCGTACAACTATCCCCGTCGAGGACAGTTGTGCTTTCCTAGATCCAATGGATAAAAAGTTAGAGGGTTACCTTAAGAAAATGTTTATTCAACAAGGTTTTATTCTCTAGCCTCTTGCATGCATTGCCCCGGTCACTGCTGCTGCGGCCTTCTGGTTTGAGTCTCTGGAAGAGGCCTTACAGGTAGAAACTCCATTGGATGATATACTTGACAAGCTTAAAGCTCTTAAGCTAGCCAATTCATTTGTTTCTGACGGAGTTGTTCATTTAACTAAACTAACGGCTAAGAACTCAGGTTTTGCTATTCAGGCGCGTAGGGCGCTATGGCTTAAATCCTGGTCAGCTGACGTTACTTCAAAGTCTAAGCTTCTCAATATTCCCTTCAAGGGGCAGACCCTATTCGGGCCTGGACTGAAGGAGATCATTTCTAATATTACTGGAGGAAAAGGTAATGCCCTTCCTCAGGATAGGTCTAACAAATTAAGGACCAAACAAACTAATTTTCGTGCCTTTCGAAACTTTAAGACGAGCGCGGCATCATCTTCCTCTAATACAAAACGAGGGAAATTTTGCCCAGTCCAAGCCAGTCTGGAGACCTAACCAGGCTTGGAACAAAGGTAAACAGGCCAAGAAGCCTGCTGCTGCCTCTAAGACAGCATGAAAGATTGGCCCCCGATCTGGTAACGGATCTAGTAGGGGGCAGACTTTCTCTCTTCGCCCAGGCTTGGGCAAGAGACGTCCAGGATCCCTGGGCGTAGGAAATTGTGTCCCAGGGATATCTTCTGGACTTCAAAGCTTCTTCCCCAAAAGGAAGATTTCACCTTTCACAATTATCTGCAGACCAGATAAAGAGAGAGGCATTCTTACATTGTGTTCAAGACCTCCTAGTTATGGGAGTGATCCACCCAGTTCCAAAGGAGGAACAGGGGCAAGGATTCTATTCAAATCTATTTGTGGTTCCCAAGAAAGAGGGAACCTTCAGACCAATCTTAGATCTCAAGATCCTAAACAAATTTCTCAGGGTCCCATCTTTCAAGATGGAGACTATTCGAACCATCCTACCTATGATCCAGGAGGGTCAATATATGACTACCGTGGACTTAAAGGATGCTTATCTTCACATTCCGATACACAAAGATCATCATCGGTTTCTCAGGTTCGCCTTCCTAGACAGGCATTACCAGTTTGTGGCTCTTCCCTTTGGGTTAGCTACGGCACCAAGAATCTTTACGAAGGTTCTGGGGTCGCTTCTGGCGGTCCTAAGGCTGCGGGGCATAGCAGTAGCCCCTTACTTAGACGACATTCTGATACAGGCGTCAAATTTCCAAATTGCCAAGTCCCATACGGACATTGTTCTGGCATTCCTGAGGTCTCATGGGTGGAAAGTGAACGAAAAGAAGAGTTCTCTATCCCCTCTCACAAGAGTTTCCTTCCTGGGAACTCTGATAGATTCTGTAGAAATGAGGATTTACCTGACAGAGGCCAGGTTATCAAAACTTCTAAATTCCTGCCGTGTTCTTTATTCTACTTCTCGCCCTTCGGTGGCTCAGTGTATGGAAGTAATCGGGTTAATGGTAGCAGCAATGGACATAGTGCCGTTTGCCCGCCTACATCTCAGACCGCTGCAACTCTGCATGCTCAGTCAGTGGAATGGGGATTACACAGATTTGTCCCCTCTACTAAATCTGGATCAAGAGACCAGGGATTCTCTTCTCTGGTGGCTATCTCGAGTCCATCTGTCCAAAGGTATGACCTTCCACAGGCCAGATTGGACAATAGTAACAATCTGGGCTGGAGGGCAGTCTGGAACTCTCTGAAGGCTCAGGGGTCATGGACTCAGGAGGAGGTTCTCCTTCCGATAAACATTCTAGAACTGAGAGCGATATTCAATGCTCTTCAGGCTTGGCCTCAGCTAGCGGCAGTGAGGTTCATAAGATTTCAGTCGGACAACATCACGACTGTAGCTTACATCAACCATCAAGGGGGAACAAGGAGTTCCCTAGCGATGTTGGAGGTTTCAAAGATAATTCGTTGGGCAGAGATTCACTCTTGCCACCTATCAGCTATCCATATCCCAGGAGTAGAGAACTGGGAGGCGGATTTTCTAAGTCGACAGACTTTTCATCCGGGGGAGTGGGAGCTCCATCCCAAGGTGTTTGCACAGTTGATTCAAGGTTGGGGCAAACCAGAACTGGATCTCATGGCATCTCGCCAGAACGCCAAGCTTCCTTGTTACGGGTCCAGGGATCCCAAGGCAGCGCTGACAGATGCTCTAGCAGCGCCTTGGTCTGATTGCCAAGGTCAAGCAGGAGAGAGCATCGGTGATTTTGATAGCACCTGCGTGGCCACGCAGGACTTGGTATGCAGATCTGGTGGACATGTCATCCGTTCCACCATGGACTCTGCCTCTGAGGCAGGACCTTCTACTTCAGGGTCTTTTCAACCATCCAAATCTAATTTCTCTGCGGCTGACTGCTTGGAGATTGACCGCTTGATTTTATCAAAGCGTGGTTTCTCTGAGTCGGTCATTGATACCTTAATACAGGTGTGAAAGCCTGTCACCAGGAAAATCTATCATAAGATATGGTGTAAATATCTTCATTGGTGTGAATCCAAGGGTTACTCATGGAGTAAGGTCAGGATTCCTAGGATATTATCTTTTCTCCAAGATGGATTGGAGAAGGGTTTGTCAGCAAGTTCCTTAAAGGGACAGATTTCTGCTCTGTCTATTCTTTTGCACAAACGTCTGACTGAGGTTCCAGACGTGCAGGCGTTTTGTCAGGCTTTAGTCATAATTAAGCCTGTGTTTAAACCTGTGGCTCCGCCTTGGAGTTTAAATTTAGTTCTTAAAGGGACACTGTACCCAAAAATTTTCTTTCGTGATTCAGATTGAGCATGAAATTTTAAGCAACTTTCTAATTTACTCCTATTATCAAATTTTCTTCATTCTCTTGGTATCTTTATTTGAAATGCAAGAATGTAAGTTTAGATGCCGGGCCATTTTTGGTGAACAACCTGGGTTGTCCTTGCTGATTGGTGGATAAATTCATCCACCAATAAAAAAGTGCTGTCCGGAGTACTGAAACCAAAAAAAAGCTTAGATGCCTTCTTTTTCAAATAATGATAGTAAGAGAACGAAGAAAAATTGATAATAGGAGTAAATTAGAAAGTTGCTTAAAATTGCATGCTCTTTCTGAATTAAAAAAGAAAAAAATTGGGTACAGTGTCCCTTTAAGGTTCTTCAAGGGGTTCCGTTTGAACCTTTGCATTCCATAGATATTAAGCTCTTATCTTGGAAAGTTTTGTTTTTAGTAGCTATCTCCTCGGCTCAAAGAGTTTCGGAGTTATCTGCTTTACAATGTGATTCTCCTTATCTCATTTTTCATTCCGATAAGGTAGTGTTACGTACCAAACCTAGTTTTCTACCTAAGGTGGTATCTAATAAAAAACAGAATTTATGCTTACCTGATAAATTACTTTCTCCAACGGTGTGTCCGGTCCACGGCGTCATCCATAACTTGTGGGAATATTCTCTTCCCCAACAGGAAATGGCAAAGAGCACAGCAAAAGCTGTCCATATAGTCCCTCCTAGCCTCCGCCCACCCCAGTCATTCGACCGATGGACAGGAGAAAAAACAGGAGAAACCATAAGGTGCCGTGGTGACTGTAGTTAAAGAAAGAAATTCATCAACCTGATTAAAAAACCAGGGCGGGCCGTGGACCGGACACACCGTTGGAGAAAGTAATTTATCAGGTAAGAATAAATTCTGTTTTCTCCAACATTGGTGTGTCCGGTCCACGGCGTCATCCATAACTTGTGGGAACCAATACCAAAGCTTTAGGACACGGATGAAGGGAGGGAGCCAATCAGGTTACCTAAACAGAAGGCACCACGGCTTGCAAAACCTTTCTCCCAAAAATAGCCTCCGAAGAAGCAAAAGTATCAAATTTGTAGAATTTGGCAAAAGTGTGCAGGGAAGACCAAGTCGCTGCCTTACATATCTGATCAACAGAAGCCTCGTTCTTGAAGGCCCATGTGGAATCCACAGCCCTTGTAGAGTGAGCTGTGATGCGTTCAGGAGGCTGCCGTCCGGCAGTCTCGTAAGCCAATCGGATGATGCTTTTCAGCCAAAAGGAAAGAGAGGTAGCAGTAGCTTTTTGACCTCTCCTCTTGCCAGAATAAACGACAAACAGAGAAGACGTTTGTCTGAAATGCTTTGTTGCTTCTAAATAGAACTTTAAAGCACGAACTACATCTAAATTGTGTAACAAACGTTCCTTCTTTGAAACTGGATTCGGACACAAAGAAGGCACAACTATTTCCTGGTTAATATTCTTGTTGGAAACAACCTTTGGAAGGAAACCAGGTTTAGTACGCAAAACAACCTTATCTGAATGGAACACCAGGTAGGGCGGATTACACTGCAAAGCAGATAACTCAGAAACTCTTCTAGCAGAAGAAATAGCAACCAAAAACAGAACTTTCCAAGATAACATCTTGATATCTATGGAATTTAGAGGTTCAAACAGAACCCCTTGAAGAACTGAAAGAACTAAATTCAGACTCCAGGGAGGAGTCAAAGGTCTGTAAACAGGCTTGATCCTGACCAAAGCCTGAACAAAAGCTTGGACATCAGGCACAGCTGCCAGTCGTTTGTGTAACAAGACAGATAAAGCAGAAATCTGTCCCTTTAGAGAACTCACTGATAATCCCTTATCCAAACCTTCTTGGAGAAAGGAAAGGATCCTAGGAATTTTGATCTTACTCCATGAGAATCCCTTGGATTCACTCCAACAGATATATCTTTTCCATATTTTATGGTAAATTTTTCTAGTTACAGGTTTTCTGGCTTGTACCAGAGTATCTATTACAGAATCCGAAAACCCACGCTTAGATAAAATCAAGCGTTCAATTTCCAAGCCGTTAGCTGGAGGGAAACTAGATTTGGATGTTCGAATGGACCTTGTACTAGAAGATCCTGTCTCAAAGGTAGCTTCCATGGTGGAGCCGATGACATATTTACCAGGTCTGCATACCAAGTCCTGCGTGGCCACGCAGGAGCTATCAAGATCACCGAGGCCCTCTCCTGCTTGATCCTGGCTACCAGCCTGGGAATGAGAGGAAACGGTGGAAACACATAAGCTAGGTTGAAGGTCCAAGGCGCTACTAATGCATCCACTAGAGTCGCCTTGGGATCCCTGGATCTGGACCCGTAGCAAGGAACCTTGAAGTTCTGACGAGACGCCATCAGATCCATGTCTGGAATGCCCCATAATTGAGTCAACTGGGCAAATATCTCCGGGTGGAGTTCCCACTCCCCCGGATGGAATGTCTGACGACTCAGATAATCCGCATCCCAGTTTTCCACTCCCGGGATGTGGATCGCAGATAGGTGGCAGGAGTGATCCTCCGCCCATTTTATGATTTTGGTCACTTCTCTCATCGCCAGGGAACTCCTTGTTCCCCCCTGATGGTTGATGTAAGCAACAGTCGTCATGTTGTCTGATTGGAATCTTATGAATCTGGCCTTTGCTAGTTGAGGCCAAGCCCTGAGAGTATTGAATATCGCTCTCAGTTCCAGAATGTTTATCGGGAGAAGAGACTCTTCCCGAGACCATAGCCCCTGAGCTTTCAGGGAGTTCCAGACCGCGCCCCAGCCCACTAGACTGGCGTCGGTCGTGACGATGACCCACTTTGGTCTGCGGAAGCTCATTCCCTGGGACAGGTGGTCCTGGGTTAGCCACCAACGGAGTGAGTCTCTGGTCTTCTGATCTACTTGAATCACTGGAGACAAGTCTGTATAGTCCCCATTCCACTGTTTCAGCATGCACAGTTGTAATGGTCTTAGATGAATTCGCGCAAAAGGAACTATGTCCATTGCTGCAACCATCAACCCTACTACTTCCATGCACTGAGCTATGGAAGGTCGTGGAACAGAGTGAAGAACTTGACAAGCGTTTAGAAGTTTTGACATTCTGACATCTGTCAGGAAAATCTTCATTTCTAAAGAATCTATTATTGTCCCCAAGAAAGGAACTCTTGTCGACGGAGACAGGGAACTTTTTTCTATCCGTGAGATCTGAGAAAGGCCAGAACGATGTCTGTGTGAGCCTTTGCCTTTGAAAGAGACGACGCTTGTATCAGAATGTCGTCCAAGTAAGGTGCCACTGCAATGCCCCTTGGTCTTAGAACCGCTAGAAGGGACCCGAGTACCTTTGTGAAAATCCTTGGAGCAGTGGCTAGCCCGAATGGGAGAGCCACAAACTGGTAATGTTTGTCCAGAAAGGTGAACCTTAGGAACTGACGATGATCTTTGTGGATAGGAATATGTAGATACGCATCCTTTAGATCCACGGTAGTCATAAATTGACCCTCCTGGATTGTAGGTAAAATCGTTCGAATAGTTTCCATTTTGAACGATGGCACTCTGAGAAATTTGTTTAGGATCTTTAAATCCAGAATTGGTCTGAAAGTTCCCTCTTTTTTGGGAACTACAAACAGATTTGAGTAAAACCCCATTCCTTGTTCCACGGTTGGAACTGGGTGTATCACTCCCATTTTTAACAGGTCTTCTACACAATGTAAAAATGCCTGTCTCTTTATTTGGTTTGAAGATAAGTGAGACATGTGGAACCTTCCCCTTGGGGGTAGTTCCTTGAATTCTAGAAGATAACCCTGAGAAACTATTTCTAGTGCCCAGGGATCCTGAACATCTCTTGCCCAAGCCTGAGCGAAGAGAGAGAGTCTGCCCCCTACTAGATCCGGTCCCGGATCGGGGGCTACTCCTTCATGCTGTTTTGGTAGCAGCAGCAGGCTTCTTGGCCTGCTTACCCTTGTTCCAGCCTTGCATCGGTTTCCAAGCTGGTTTGGTTTGTGAAGCATTACCCTCTTGTCTAGAGGCTGCAGAGTTGGAGGCCGGTCCGTTCCTGAAATTGCGAAAGGAACGAAAATTAGACTTATTCTTGGCCTTGAAAGGCCTATCTTGTGGGAGGGCGTGGCCCTTACCCCCAGTGATGTCTGAGATAATCTCTTTCAATTCTGGCCCAAAAAGGGTTTTACCCTTGAAAGGGATATTAAGCAATTTTGTCTTGGAAGATACATCCGCTGACCAAGACTTTAGCCAGAGCGCTCTGCGCGCCACAATTGCAGACCCTGAATTTTTCGCCGCTAATCTAGCTAACTGCAAAGCGGCATCTAAAATAAAGGAATTAGCTAACTTAAGTGCGTGAATTCTGTCCATAACCTCCTCATACGGAGTCTCTCTACTGAGCGACTTTTCTAGTTCCTCGAACCAGAACCACGCTGCTGTAGTGACAGGAATAATGCACGAAATAGGTTGCAGGAGGTAACTTTGCTGTACAAAAATCTTTTTAAGCAAACCCTCCAATTTTTTATCCATAGGATCTTTGAAAGCACAATTATCCTCGATAGGAATAGTAGTGCGCTTGGCTAGTGTAGAAACTGCCCCCTCAACCTTAGGGACTGTCTGCCATAAGTCCTTTCTGGGGTCGACCATAGGAAATAATTTCTTAAATATAGGAGGGGGGACAAAAGGTATGCCGGGCTTCTCCCACTCCTTATTCACTATGTCCGCCACCCGCTTGGGTATAGGAAAAGCGTCGGGGTGCACCGGAACCTCTAGGAACTTGTCCATCTTGCACAATTTTTCTGGAATGACCAGGTTGTCACAATCATCCAGAGTAGATAGCACCTCCTTAAGCAGTGCGCGGAGATGCTCTAATTTAAATTTAAATGTCACAACATCAGGTTCTGCCTGCTGAGAAATTCTACCTGAATCAGAAATTTCCCCATCTGACAAAACCTCCCTCATGGCCACTTCAGATTGGTGTGAGGGTATGACAGAGCAATTATCATCAGCGCCCTCCTGCTCTACAGTGTTTAAAACAGAGCAATCGCGCTTTCTCTGAAATGCAGGCATTTTGGATAAAATATTTGCTATGGAGTTATCCATTACTGCCGTCAATTGTTGCATAGTAACAAGCATTGGCGCGCTAGAAGTACTAGGGGTCTCCTGCGTGGGCAAAACTGGTGTAGACACAGAAGAAGATGATGTAGAACTATGTCTACTCCCTTCATCTGATGAATCATCTTGGGCAACTTTACTATCTGTGGCAGTACTGTCCTTACTTTGTTTGGACGCTATGGCACAATTATCACACAATTTTGAAGGGGGAGACACATTGGCTTCCATACATACAGAACATAGTTTATCTGAAGGCACAGACATGTTAAACAGGCTTAAACTTGTCAATAAAGTACAAAAACCGTTTTAAAACAAAACCGTTACTGTCTCTTTAAATTTTAAACAGGGCACACTTTATTACTGAATATGTGAAAAACTATGAAGGAATTGTTCAAATTTAACCAAATTTTCACCACAGTGTCTTAAAGCATTCAAAGCATTGCACCCCAAATTTCAGACCTTTAACCCTTAAAATGAGGAAACCGGAGCCGGTTACAGTTTTAACCCCTCTACAGTCCCAGCTACAGCCTTTGCTGCGACTTTACCAAACCCAGGGGGGTATACGATACCAAATGAAGCCTTCTAGGAACCTTTTCAACTACTTTCAGACCCACACACATGCAGCTGCATGTCCTGCTCTCAAAAGTAACTGCGCAGTAATGGCGCGAAAATGAGGCTCTGCCTACTACAGAGAAGGCCCTTCCTGACTGGGAAGGTGTCTAAACCAGTGCCTGTCGTAAAAAAAACGTTCCCCAAAGTTTATAAAGTGTGAATTTCAACCTCAAGCTGTATAAAATGCCCAAATAAAGCAATCGATCTAGCCCATAAAAGTGTCTACCAGTTTTATAGCCCATATTAAGCCCTTTATTCTGTTTGAGACTAAGAAAATGGCTTACCGGTCCCCATGAGGGGAAATGACAGCCTTCCAGCATTACACAGTCTTGTTAGAAATATGGCTAGTCATACCTTAAGCAGAAAAGTCTGCCAACTGTTTCCCCCAACTGAAGTTATCTCATCTCAACAGTCCTATGTGGAAACAGCAAACGATTTTAGTTACTGCTGCTAAAATCATATTCCTCTCACAAACAGAACTCTTCATCTTTTTCTGTTTCAGAGTAAATAGTACATACCAGCACTATTTTAAAATAACAAACTCTTGATAGTAGAATAAAAAACTACAACTAAACACCACATACTCTTCACCATCTCCGTGGAGATGCTGCTTGTTCAGCGGCAAAGAGAATGACTGGGGTGGGCGGAGCCTAGGAGGGACTATATGGACAGCTTTTTGCCATTTCCTGTTGGGGAAGAGAATATTCCCACAAGTTATGGATGACGCCGTGGACCGGACACACCAATGTTGGAGAAATATCAATCAGGAGATTGTTGTACCGTCACTGTGTCCTAATCCTTCTTCAAAGAAGGAACGTCTTTTACACAATCTTGACGCGGTTCGTGCTTTAAAGTTTTATTTACAAGCTACAAAAGATTTTCGTCAAACATCTGCATTGTTTGTTGTCTACTCTGGACAGAGGAGAGGCCAAAAGGCTTCGGCAACTTCTCTTTCTTTTTGGCTAAGGAGTATAATACGCTTAGCTTATGAGACTGCTGGCCAGCAGCCTCCTGAAAGGATTACAGCTCATTCTAATAGAGCGGTAGCTTCCACATGGGCTTTTAAGAATGAGGCTTCTGTTGAACAGATTTGTAAGGCGGCGACTTGGTCTTCGCTTCATACTTTTTCAAAATTCTATAAATTTGATACTTTTGCTTCTTCGGAGGCTATTTTTGGGAAAAAGGTTTTGCAGGCAGTGGTGCCTTCCGTTTAAGCACCTGCCTTGTCCCTCCCTTCATCAGTGTCCTATAGCTTTGGTATTGGTATCCCACAAGTAATGGATGATCCGTGGACTGGATACACCTTACAAGAGAAAACAAAATTCATGCGTACCTGATAAATTTATTTCTCTTGTGGTGTATCCAGTCCACGGCCCGCCCTGTCATTTTAAGGCAGGTGTGTTTTATTTTTAAACTACAGTCACCACTGCAACCTATGGTTTCTCCTTTCTCTTGCTTGTCTTCGGTCGAATGACTGGGAGTGGCAGTTAGAGGAGGAGCTATATAGACAGCTCTGCTGTGGGTGATCCTCTTGCAGCTTCCTGTTGGGAAGGAGAATATCCCACAAGTAATGGATGATCCGTGGACTGGATACACCACAAGAGAAATAAATGTATCAGGTAAGCATAAATTTTGTTTTTTATACTTTCTTTGGTAAGGAATGTTTAAATTCTGGAAATGTTGCATAGGTGTGCACAGCAGGATTTGGTGAGTGCTTGTATATGTGGAGTGAATGTGAGTTCAGAGTCAAGTGTGACCCCCAGACAGCAGACCTGGGTTGAGAATAGAGTCTCTTACTGTAAGATAAATGTCAGGTGTTAGATATCTTGAAAAGGAGGGATAAGAAACTGCTCGCTTTTAGACAGATTGAGTTGGAGGTAGTGCAATTTCAAGAGGAAATTGCAGAGAGCCAGTTGGTAATCAGTTGGTAATCTGGTTGATTTAAGAGGGAGAGATATCAGGAGAGGAAAGATAGATTTGGATATCATTAGCATATAAGTGGTACTGGAACCCAAAGGAGGATATACATTTTCCAAGGAAGGATGTATAGAGAGAAAAAAGCAAAGGACCCAAGACAGAGCCTTGCAGTACTCCAAATGAGAGACGCAGTGGATCAGAGGATATGCTATTAAAGGAAACTGTAAACAAGGTTTGAGAGATATGAAGCAAATCAGTAGAGTGCTGTGTCTTGGATGCCAAATCAATGTAGGTTTTTTAAGAGGAGAGGATGGTTAACTATGTTGAAAGCAGCAGATAGATCCAGAAGAATTAGTAAGTAGTAGAGTCCCTTTGCTTTCGCTGATAGATCATTTGTTACTTTCTCTTGAGTGTTTAGGCCGGAAGTCAGATTGTAGTGGATCAAGTAAGGAGTTAGTTGAGACAAATTGAGTTAGGTGATTTATAGACTAGTTGTTCCAATAATTTGGAGGCAAAGGGAAGTAAGGAGACCGATCGAGGTAGTTTCTAGGCTGCACCTCAGTCAATAGGATGGCAGTAAGTGTAGTATAGAGTGGTTCTTTAGCCAAGAGAATAGCAGTAGACATTCTGAAGTCTTGTGTACCACCAGAACTGTACACAACACTTAGATACATGGAACATACAGTATGTTAGTAATATCACAGCTGACAGTATTCAAGTTGCCTTCCTGTAAGTTTGCTTGGCCGGCTATAGCTGCTCTGCTAGAAGATAACAACTTCACATTGGTATGGAACAGGGCATTAGCTAGAATGTGGTAGCAGATATGATTACTGCAAGGGGAAGAGACACCATCTACTATGAGAAATGCTACTAGGTAAACATAAAGGGATATGACACAAAGTGCAAAATATTAAAAATGCACCCACATTATTGTCTATACACTTTCTAATGCTGAGAGTTAGCAAAATTATTATTGTGTTGATAAACTCCACCTTAGGCTGTCAGACTTTCCAAGATAATTGAAACACTGCCGCTCCACTGTGCATGACAAAGGAATGCACAAGGGACACCAACATGGTTTCCATTATAAATGGTTTTCCATCAATGTATGTTTGTATATAATCTCTTCACCTCCATTTCAATCACTGTAGAACCTTGACTATTATGATTTGTCTGAAAAAATTACTTTGCCACTATTTATTTGTCAATATTATTTGTTACTTGGAATTCACACCCTTTAAGGCAGAAATGTGGGGGGAGTGTGACATCTGCATTGATTTGTGTACATTACGTTATCAATATTGCAGTTATAAATTTTATCTGAAGCATTCAAAGAAAGAGTCATAGGGGCCGATTTATCACAGCCCGAATGGGGCCGTTTACCCCTGTTTCTGCAGGAAACAGGAGCTAAGAAGCCACTGCTCCTTAACTTGTACACCTCCTCTGAGGCGCCGGACATCAATCCGCACAACCTCATATGATCGGGTTAATTGACACCCCCTGCTAATCTGCAGAATTGCACAATCAGTTCACCAGAACTGCTTGTGCAATGATAAATGTTGACAGCGTATGCTGTCGGTATTTATTGATGTCTGGCAGACATGATCGCTACAGCGGATCATGTCTGCCAGGTACTTGATAAATCGGCCCCATAGTGTAACAATGCTACGGATGTTATTTAAATGAATTGTCCTATAAGTTTCATAATATTTCAGAAACTTAATTCATCTTACAAACTGACAAACAAGCTCTCTGTACAAATGATCTTGAAGCTTCTAATGCTCAAATTTCTAAACCCCAATTTACAAAAGAAATTTAAAGGTGTGAAAAAAAATATCTAATGCACTTCCAAATTTTCATCTTTCTGAGCTATATAAACTAGTTATAATGACTTTCAATACTGATCTGTATCTATCTCACCACTCTAATTTTTGCATTCAATTGCTTAGTTTTATCTACTTTGGTCCAGATTACAAGTGGAGCGCAAACGTTTGCACCCGAGAGATTAGGGGTTTACTGCGAGTGTTTGTGCTTGTAGTGCTTACTGCTCGTATTACGAGTTGAAAGTAGACACAATCGCTTGAGCGCAATCGCAATTTATGCTAGAATGATTAACGCGACTTCAGAGCTCTGGTTAAAGGTTTAAGAAAGTCAAAATTAAACTTGCATGATTCAGATAGAGCATGTTATTTTAAGACACTTAAATTCACTTCTATTTTCAAATGTGCTTCGTTCTCCTGTTATCCCTTGTTGAAAAAGAATACGCACATATCCTACACTAGTGGGAGCTAGTTGCTGATTGGTGCCTGCACACATCTGTCTCTTGTGATTGGCTAACTAGATGTGTTCAGCTAGCTGCCAGCAGTGCAATGCTGTTCCTTCAGCAATGCATAACAAGAGAATTAAACAAATTTTGGTAATAGAAGTAAATTGGAAAGTAAGTGCATTGGAACCCTTTGCAGTTAAATAGATAAAAACATGTTTATGCAATATTCTTTTTTAATAAAGGTTTTAACTATGTATTTACTGTAAATATTTCACCTTCCAATGTTCTACACATAGTAGAATATGTTCTGTGTATTTATAAATAGATATTCCTATATATATCTGTACTTTTATATAATCATGTGTGTGTGTGTATATATATATATATATATATATATATATATATATATATATATATATATATATATATATATATATATATATATATATATATATATATATATATATATATATAGTAGTTAACACTGAAGTAGGACAGGACCCAGTGTTGATCCGTGTTATCCCACAACAAAAGAAGCCAGCACCAGAGGTTAATGCATCACCACTTTAATGCCAAATAAGCGTAATGTTTCAGCCCCCTTGATCACATGCAGCAAATCACAAGAAAAAATTAGGCATAAATATTTTTTTTTTTATTATTTTTTTTAAATATATTTTTATTGAGGATTAGAATATACATACAGACATTCCACTATAACAAATCAAACAGTATAAAATTTACATATATTATGTTCCTTAGCATAGATTATACATTATGCAAGGAGGCACAAATATGTGGACAGGAGAAAATATAATTAGTACCACATTGTTACCAGCTATCTAAGCGACCACAACTTGATATAACCAGCAAAAATAGAAGATTATTATCTAGTGGTAATCCTCGATTTTTTGCCTCCTAACCAAAAATAGGGTCTCTATTGGACCATTAACACATCAATTATAGCAAATTTAAGGAGGTTTACAAGAATATAAGGTCCCCTATGGACCTTTTGGGTGCTATTGAAACTAATAAAACATGACTATATCAAGTAGAACTTGTAGAATATTTATAATCATGCCTCATGAAGGGTAGGGGGGGTTATAACGGCAACTGCTATGTATAATACGATTTAACCAAAGTTTAGGGAGTTTCGTGTGGGGTCTGTGCTCCCATGCCTAATCATTAAGCTATATAATGGGGGAGCGGAGTTTGTCATGATATAAAGGGCTCATGCCATATGTACTCTATAACATCTTCAAAAGGGGGTATATCATATTCTCTATAAAGATATGCAGAGGCTTAACTTCCTTGCCCATACAGGACTCATCAAAGAGTCAATAAAATTGCAGGGAGTTTGGTTTATTACTGCTACTGTGTTCTATATTATATCAGCTAATATTTCAGGAGGTAGGCTAGATTCAAAACCTATATACAGCATGTTGAACAGTCAGGGAGGTCTCACAGGTTCAGAAATACCCATAAAAATATGTTTATGTACCTTATACAGCTATAAACCGTTCATTCACATAATATCTGCAAAATAAGACATACAAATATCTCTACAGAGGATGCATACATTACATGGATAACCCTGTGTCTTGTGCAGTGACGTGCACTCATAGGAGGCAGGTGAGGCACTGCCGCACCTGCCATTTGGGGCAAATGAAAAAAAAAAATATAATTTTATTAAAAAAAAAGAAGTTAAAGTTAAATGTTTTTTTGTTTTTTTTTACATTTCTAACTCGAGTCTAGGCACTGAGTTCTATTTTTTCCTCTACTGCGCAATATTTACATGTATTTAACTCTATAATATTGCGCAATAGAGAGGCACTGGGTTCTGTTTTTTTCCTCTATTGCGCAATATTTACATGTATTTGTATAACTAGCCACTCTGCAGCACCACCCGGTGGTGATTTGCAGCAGCAGCGCGGCTGAAAAAAATGTTAAAGAGGCACCTCTGATGAGGCCTCGTATTTTCCCTGGGAGACAGAATCAGCCAATCAACACTGGTTGACTCCCTGGCCCTGCTGTATGGTGTCTACTGCGCATGCGCAACGAGGAGCAGTCTGGCGGCGCGGGAACAACAGTCAGTGCCTACCTGTTTGGGACTGACTGTCATGTCACTGAGCCAAGTAGAGAGTGGAGCCTGAGCTAATCGCAGCTGCTGCGCCCTGGTCCTGCCTGCCCTGACTGAGCCTGAGGAGCCGTCGCCGAGTCACCAACACAGTCACACAAGTAAGTCAGAAATATGACAAGCCATCGTGTGATGATTTATTGTGAGCACTGAGCAGTAAATATTATAAGGCAGAGACGAGTAGTGGCCGCCCCCCCCCCCCCTGAGGTTAAGTGTTTGTGTGTTAGTGAGTGACCGTCAATGTTGCTAATGAGACTCTGACATCATCTTCTCCTCTGCTTACTAGATTTATTTGAGACTCGAATGAGCAGCCGGCATCTTGTGTTTTGTGAACAGACTGTATAAGGCAGTTAGGCAGTAATGTGGCTGCCCCCTCTGATGTTAAATAAACTTTGTGCCTGACGGTCCCAGTCAGTGTTGCTGCCTACTACTTGAGTGTCTGACATCTTCTCTGCTTACTAAATAAAATTTGCAGAATGAGTGGCCATCTTGTGATTTTGTGCACAGTAATAACAGATACTGGTACGTTGTGTAAGTCACTAATAACTGTTATGTATGATATGATTGATGAGATGAGGACCGGTCTGGTGATGCAGCAGTGGCACTACTGACAGGCAGTGGGGACTGGGGGAGACCACTATGTTATTGAGGCTGTTCAATATTCAAGGACATTATAAATTCACTGCCCATATGGATCAGTATACAATAAATGTAAAGACACAGCTTTTTTTTATTTATTTATTTTTTAAATGAATGAGAAATGCCCGGGAAATAAAATGTGAACTTTGCAGATTCATTTGAGATCTTGTCCAGCAGCGCCACCTGCTGGGTGTAATTTATTTGTAAAGAGCTAATTGTGTACTACACCCAGCAGAGAAAATCTCAAATGCCGGTGTTCAAAAACACTGACTGAATCTGCAATGTTCACATTTTATTTCCAATGTATTTTTCAGTGCATCAATTCATTTAAAAAAATAAATAAATCAAATAGCTGTGTCTTTACATGTATTGTATAATGATCCATATGGTCAGTGAATTTAAATTAAATTTAATTTATTAATCTTGTATACGTGGTATTTTTGTCACTAATTCCTTAAAAACAAAATTACACAATACTGAGCCTTCCACTGGAAACAATCTGATTCTATGTGGTTAAATTGTTATTATTTTATATATTAAAAGATTGTGCTATGTTCTAATTACACAAAATATTTGTGTTTATTTTGTCCACCAGCGCCACCTGCTGGGTGTAGTTTACACAATAAAATAATAATAATTTATAACCCCAAATAATGAGATTGAGTTCCCACTGGAAGGCTCAGTAATGTGTAATTTTGTTTTTAAGGAATTGGTGACACAAATACCACTTATACAAGAATATTGTTATAGTTTTATATTTTAACTAAGAAATTAAGAGAACTATAATTGGAATTAGTGTACTGTAAAAAAAATTAGAAACCCCCCCCCCCCAACCTTTGATTGTAGAGCATTTACTGAGAGAGAAGTGTGTGTGTGAGAGAGAAGTGTGTGTGTGTGTGTGTGTGAGAGAGAGAGAAGTGTGTGTGTGTGTGTGTGTGTGTGTGTGTGTGTAAGAGAGAAGTATGTGTGTGTGTGAGAGAGAGAAGTGTGTGTGTGTGTGTGTGAGAGAGAGAGAGAAGTGTGTGTGTGTGAGAGAGAGAGAAGTGTGTGTGTGTGTGTGTGAGAGAGAGAGAGAAGTATGTGTGTGTAAGAGAGAGAAGTTAGTGTGAGAGAGAGAGAGAAGTATGTGTGTGTAAGAGAGAGAAGTTAGTGTGAGAGAGAGAGAGAAGTATGTGTGTGTAAGAGAGAGAAGTGTGTGTGAGAGAGAGAGAGAGATAAAGAAGTGTGTGTGTGAGAGAGAGAAAGAAGTGTGTGTGTGTGGGAGAGAGAGAGAAGTGTATGTGTGAGAGAGAGAGAGAGAGAGAGAGAGAGAGAGAGAAGTGTGTATGAGTGTGAGTGAGAGAGAAGTGTGTGTGAGAGGGAGAGAAGTTAGTGTGAGAGGGAGAGAAAGACGTGATTTGGATTCATATATTTGCTTCTCGGGCGTATAATAGTCAGTGCCTCATTAGCCTCTGACCTCACTGCACGTCACTGGTCTTGTGGTATCTTGCAGTGAAGAATATCAGCTATTGCTTAATCTGTCTTACCAGGGTCTCATATGACCGAAGAGTTCTCTAGGAGTTCAGCATAAGCTTTTTCATACTGCCACTTACTGCTGCGCTAGAAATATAAACAAAGAAGCAAAAACCCCATTTCCCTAGTCTGTGAATGTAGAATTGTGGTTATACTCCCCTCTAGTGGACATGTCCGGTAAAGGCATATAGATCAAACAGTAAAAATTGAAAATAATCAGCCTGCGCCGGAGTGTAAATAAGAAGCCAACCACAAGCATGGGGAATAAAAATAGAAAGTAATATATATGGGTGGCTAATTGCTGCATACCTAATTTACCCCAGTACAGCTAATATCTATTTATAACATATAAAGATAAGCCCTGACAACAGTGCCCTGCTATTAAAACTAACACATGAAAGAAATGGAGAACGATACATCAAACTGCGCATAATAGAACATTGGCACTTATCATTTTGCTGATATATCTAGAGGTAACTATACCTTAACACTAGACTAGGCTGTCATCTGGCATAGAAAACTAAACTAATGTAATAGGCATTATATCTTTTGGGTAAATAGGTGACAGATTATTGATCCGGATGGAAAACATGGGCATTGACCTGGATATAAGTTACGGCTGAGGTACATAGATAGATATAAACAAAAAGAAACAGCATTAACAGCACATTAGTTAGAAACATTGATTAAACTTAATATACAGTTTGTCTGCTAGCATACATCTATAGAATAGGTGAGAAGGTAAGGCTAACGACTATCCAACCCCCTTCTTGAGGGCAATGCATTTTCTGGAAGATACGTTGCAACTGCCAGATTTCAAAAGCATCATCTCACACATAGCGCAGGACATATGAAGTACGTGATCACAATATACTCCACAAACAAAATAGCGCTGTAGAGCTGACTCTCTGCTGAGTTTCTCAAAATGAGCCGCACTCTGATATAGTGTATCTGGAACAGTACAAAGAAGACTCAGGCCACTTGTATACAATTTAGACTCCTGCGATGTAGTGTTAACTGCGTCTTGGTGGCTAAGGAAATGTGTGGCTCCTAGGCATATAACCCTCTCTGTATAGTCCTCTGACTCACCATCCAAATATAACTGATCATGTTCCTGAGGATCGGCCGCCTCCTCTGGGCCCAAGACAGCAGTATAGCCAGACAAGGACGTCTCTTCAGCAACTTCTCTTCTTAGAGCCGTAGATAAATAGCTGAAACTCAGCAGCTGTTCCCGAGTAGCTCTCTCCCCACACACTTCTGTACTTACTATGCGCAGGTTCATTTGCCGAGAGTCAGTGGGCCACGAGGTCTTTCGCCCCCTCCTATCACTGGACCCTGTTGTCGCTGCTCCAGTCACACAGTCCTTAGGCAGACTATCAGTCCATATAGTACCAGAGAGTATGGGTCTAAACGAAATATCCAGCTGGTCATAAAATTTGCGCTCAAAGTCATCCAGGAGCGTTTGGACTGCACTATAGAGTCTCTCCATGTTCGTTAGTTGCACGAGTGGAAATAAATCAATACCGTTATGTAACAGTAAAAAATGAGCACCACACGATGGTATCTGCGTACCTTGTAACCCAGTTTCCTGGGGGGGTGTAAGCGGCAGCCTTCGCCACACAAGTCTCTATCCACAAAGCATGAATGGCCTAGCGATCAGTATGCATGAATGGCGCACTTGGAAAACATAGGTCAGGGCGTCAATCTTCTGCCTCTGTTAAGTTAATCAAACACATGAGTAGTTGCAGGGACCCAATAATGAAAAGATAGTAGTTGAAATCTCTTAACTTTATAGTTAAATAGGGTCCAAATAAGAAACCTTAGACAGGAGCTTCATGCAGACACGTCTGGCCGCTCCAAGCATAGGCTCCGCCCCCCAGGCATAAATATTTTAGGAATAAGAATTTTGTTCTTGTGATTTGCTGCATGTGATCAAGGCTCTAGTGGGGGCTGAAACATTACGCTTATTTGGCATTAAAGTGGTGATGCATTAACCTCTGGTGCTGGCTTCTTTTGTTGTGGGATATCACGGATCAACACCGGGTCCTGTCCTACTTCAGTGTGAACTACTTTGCATGTAAACTGGCCGTGCACAGAGTGGTTGTAACAGTTGGTGAGTGCTGATCTTCTATGTACTGTTATATATATATATATATATATATATATATATATATATATATATATATATATATATATATATATATATATATATATATATATATATATATATATATAGGTATAGATATATATTGTACCAAAAGAACATCAGATATATGTAGAAATATTTATTTTCGAATAAAAAGAACAAATTATGTTATATGCAGAACATTGGAATGTGAAATATTTATATTTTCATGTCAGGTTAGCGCACATGGGAATATGTGATGCGCAAGAGTTGGGTGTTAGGTTTTTCCACCCATTTTTTTTTTTTTTTTCACCATTGACTACTATGGGGGAACAGGTGAACGCACACACTATATTTTAACTTCGGCTTTTTGCGCTTGTCGGGTTAGCGCGTGAGAGAAAACAGTTTACTTTCAACTCGTAATTTGAGCAGAACCCGCTCGAGCAGAAGCATTAATTTGCACTCCACTCGTAATCTGGCCTCTTAATGCTTTTACTTTGACTGAGGAAGCCTTTGGGAGGATATTGCTAGGGTTGTTGGTTTAATATTAAAAGGGATCAAGTTTTTAGTGGTTGGCTCATTTCTCTTGTAAGATGTATCGAGTCCACGGATTCATCCATACTTGTGGGATATTCTCCTTCCTTACAGGAAGTGGCAAAGAGAGCACCTACAGCAGAGCTGTCTATATAGCTCCTCCCCTAGCTCCACCCCCCAGCCATTCTCTTTGCCTACTCTAAAGTACTAGGAAGGGTAAAGTGAGTGTGGTGACAAAAATGTTAGTTTTTATTTTCTCAAGCAAAAGTTTGTTATTTTAAATGGTACCGGTGTGTAACATTTACTCTCTGGCAGAAAAGGGATGAAGATTTCTGCAAGGAGGAGGATGATCTTAGCACTTTGTAACTAAGATCCACTGCTGTTCTCACAGGGCTGAAGAGTACAGGAAAACTTCAGTTGGGGGAACGGTTTGCAGGCTAAACTGCATTGAGGTATGTTCAGTCTCTTTTTTTCTAGACAGACTGTGTTATTTCTAGAAAAGGCTGGCAATATCCCTATGAGGGAAGGGTAAGCTGTATTCAGAGACTTAGTAAGAATCCCAGCTTGCATAAAGGGCTCATTAGTTACTGGTGACGCTCATAGGAAAAAACGTTTTTGTTTTATTACAAATATAACGTTTTTTGAGGGACTTTAAGGTGTCATTGTGGCTTGTTTAAGGGATATTAACCCACATGGCTAGTTTAAGAAACACTCTGTTGTGTTTCTTTTAGGCCCCATAACATTGAGTGGGGTGGGAGGGGCCTATTTCTCCTGTTAAGTGTGATCAGTCCACGGGTCATCATTACTTCTGGGATATTACTCCTCCCCAACAGGAAGTGCAAGAGGATTCACCCAGCAGAGCTGCCATATAGCTCCTCCCCTCTACGTCACCTCCAGTCATTCTCTTGCACCCAACGACTAGATAGGATGTGTGAGAGGACTATGGTGATTATATTTAGTTTTATACCTTCAATCAAAAGTTTGTTATTTTATAATAGCACCGGAGTGTGTTATTCCTTCTCTGGTAGAATTTGAAGAATAATCTACCTGAGTTTTTACTATGATTTTAGCCGGCGTAGTTAAGATCATATTGCTGTTTCTCGGCCATCTGAGGAGAGGTAAACTTCAGATCAGGGGACAGCGGGCAGATTAATCTGCAAAGAGGTATGTAGCAGCTTATTATTTTCTGACAATGGAATTGATGAGAAAATTCTGCCATACCGATATAATGTAAAGTCAGCCTTAAATGCAGTAGCAGCAACTGGTATCAGGCTGTCATGTATGTATATTTTACACTTCAGTATTCTGGGGAATGGCACTTCACTGGAATTATACTGTGTGCATAAGACTTTAGCCTAATTTGCAGGGACTAGCAACAGGCTTTTTAATAACAATTAATTTATGTTAAACGTTTTTTGCTGGCATGTAAAATCGTTTCATTTTCTGAGGTACTGGGTGAATAAAATGTTTTGGGCACTATTTTTTCCACTTGGCAGTTGTTTTATTTAATTTATGACAGTTTACTGATCTCTCTCACTGTTGTGTGTGAGGGGGAGGGGCCTTTTTTTGGCGCTTTTGCTACGCATCAAAAAATTCAGTCAGAAGCTCATTGTATTTCCTGCATGATCCGGTTCATCTCTACAGAACTCAGGGGTCTTCAAAACTTGTTTTGAGGGAGGTAATCACTCACAGCAGAGCTGTGAGATTGTAGTTGACTGTGATAAAAAAACGTTTATTTCTGTAACTTTTTTTCTGCTATCAGGGTTAGTTATCCTTTGCTAATGGGAACAAGCCTTTGCTAAAATTGTGTTTTTTTACAAAGATTTGATGCTATAACCTTTCAGTTTATTAACTTTCAACTGTCATAACTCTTTCTGTGCTTCTTATAGGCACAGTACGTTTTCATATTATAGTAAATTACTTGAAAAGTATTTCCAAGTTGCTAGTTTATTTGCTAGTGTGTTAAACATGTCTGATTCAGAGGAAGACATCTGTGCCATATGTGCTAATGCCAAAGTGGAGCCCAATAGAAATTTATGTACTAACTGCATTGATGCTACTTTAAATAAAAGTCAATCTGTACAAATTGAACACATTTCACCAAACAACGAGGGGAGAGTTATGCCGACTAACTCGCCTCACGTGTCAGTACCTGCATCTCCCGCTCGGGAGGTGCGTGATATTGTGGCGCCGAGTACATCTGGGCGGCCATTACAAATCACATTACAGGATATGGCTACTGTTATGACTGAAGTTTTGGCTAAATTACCAGAACTAAGAGGTAAGCGTGATCACTCTGGGGTGAGAACAGAGTGCGCTGATAATGTTAGGGCCATGTCAGATACTGCGTCACAACTTGCAGAACATGAGGACGGAGAGCTTCATTCTGCGGCTGACGGTTCTGATCCAAACAGATTGGATTCAGATATTTCAAATTTTAAATTTAAGCTGGAAAACCTCCGTGTATTACTAGGGGAGGTGTTAGCGGCTCTGAATGATTGTAACACAGTTGCAATACCAGAAAAAATGTGTAGGTTGGATAAATATTTTGCGGTACCGTCGAGTACTGACGTTTTTCCTATACCTAAGAGACTTACTGAAATTGTTACTAAGGAGTGGGATAGACCCGGTGTGCCGTTCTCACCCCCTCCGATATTTAGAAAGATGTTTCCAATAGACACCACCACACGGGACTTATGGCAAACGGTCCCTAAGGTGGAGGGAGCAGTTTCTACTTTAGCTAAGCGTACCACTATCCCGGTGGAGGATAGCTGTGCCTTTTCAGATCCAATGGATAAAAAGTTAGAGGGTTACCTTAAGAAAATGTTTGTTCAACAAGGTTTTATATTGCAACCCCTTGCATGCATTGCGCCTGTCACGGCTGCAGCAGCATTTTGGTTTGAGTCTCTGGAAGAGACACTTGAATCAGCTCCATTAGATGAGATTACACACAAGCTTAAAGCTCTTAAGTTAGCTAACTCATTTATTTCAGATGCCGTAGTACATTTAACTAAGCTTACGGCTAAGAATTCCGGATTCGCCATTCAGGCGCGCAGAGCACTGTGGCTAAAATCCTGGTCAGCTGACGTTACTTCTAAGTCTAAATTACTTAATATACCTTTCAAAGGGCAGACCTTATTCGGGCCCGGATTGAAAGAAATTATCGCTGACATTACAGGAGGTAAAGGCCATGCCCTGCCTCAAGACAGAGCCAAACCTAAGGCTAGACAGTCTAATTTTCGTTCCTTTCGGAATTTCAAAGCAGGAGCAGCATCAACTTCCTCTGCTCCAAAACAAGAAGGATCTGTTGCTCGCTACAGACAAGGCTGGAGACCTAACCAGTCCTGGAACAAGGGCAAGCAGGCCAGGAAACCTGCTGCTGCCCCTAAAACAGCATGAATTGAGGGCCCCCGATCCGGGAACGGATCTAGTGGGGGGCAGACTTTCTCTCTTCGCCCAGGCTTGGGCAAGAGATGTCCAGGATCCCTGGGCGCTAGAGATAATATCTCAGGGATACCTTCTGGACTTCAAATACTCTCCCCCAAGAGAGAGATTTCATCTGTCAAGGTTGTCAACAAACCAAATAAAGAAAGAGGCGTTTCTACGCTGCGTACAAGAGCTTTTATTAATGGGAGTAATCCATCCAGTTCCACGGTCGGAACAGGGACAAGGGTTTTACTCAAATCTGTTTGTGGTTCCCAAAAAAGAGGGAACTTTCAGGCCAATCCTGGATTTAAAGATCCTAAACAAATTCCTAAGAGTTCCATCGTTCAAAATGGAGACTATTCAGACAATTTTACCCATGATCCAAAAGGGTCAGTACATGACCACAGTGGATTTAAAAGATGCTTACCTTCACATACCGATCCACAAAGATCATTACCGGTATCTAAGGTTTGCCTTTCTAGACAGGCATTACCAGTTTGTAGCTCTTCCATTCGGATTGGCTACGGCTCCAAGAATCTTCACAAAGGTTCTGGGTGCTCTTCTGGCGGTACTAAGACCGCAAGGAATTTCGGTAGCTCCGTACCTAGACGACATTCTGATACAAGCTTCAAGCTTTCAAACTGCCAAGTCTCATACAGAGTTAGTACTGGCATTTCTAAGGTCGCATGGATGGAAGGTGAACGAAAAGAAGAGTTCTCTCTTTCCACTCACAAGAGTCAGTGGCTCAATGCATGGAGGTAATCGGCTTAATGGTAGCGGCAATGGACATAGTACCCTTTGCACGCCTACACCTCAGACCGCTGCAATTGTGCATGCTAAGTCAGTGGAATGGGGATTACTCAGACTTGTCCCCTTCTCTGAATCTGGATCAAGAGACCAGGAATTCTCTTCTATGGTGGCTTTCTCGGCCACATCTGTCCAGGGGGATGCCATTCAGCAGGCCAGACTGGACAATTGTAACAACAGACGCCAGCCTACTAGGTTGGGGCGCCGTCTGGAATTCTCTGAAGGCTCAGGGACAATGGAATCAGGAGGAGAGTCTCCTACCAATAAACATTCTGGAATTGAGAGCAGTTCTCAATGCCCTTCTGGCTTGGCCCCAGTTGACAACTCGGGGGTTCATCAGGTTTCAGTCGGACAACATCACGACTGTAGCCTACATCAACCATCAGGGAGGGACAAGAAGCTCCCTAGCAATGATGGAAGTATCAAAGATAATTCGCTGGGCAGAGTCTCACTCTTGCCACCTGTCAGCAATCCACATCCCGGGAGTGGAGAACTGGGAGGCGGATTTTTTAAGTCGTCAGACTTTTCATCCGGGGGAGTGGGAACTTCATCCGGAGGTCTTTGCCCAAATACTTCGACTTTGGGGCAAACCAGAGATAGATCTCATGGCGTCTCGACAGAACGCCAAGCTTCCTTGTTACGGGTCCAGATCCAGGGATCCGGAAGCGGTCCTGATAAATGCCTTGACAGCACCTTGGACCTTCAGGATGGCTTATGTGTTTCCACCCTTCCCGATGCTTCCTCGATTGATTGCCAGAATCAAACAGGAGAGAGCATCAGTGATTCTAATAGCGCCTGCATGGCCACGCAGGACTTGGTATGCAGATCTGGTGGACATGTCATCCTGTCCACCTTGGTCTCTACCTCTGAAACAGGACCTTCTGATACAGGGTCCTTTCAAACATCAAAATCTAACTTCTCTGAAGCTGACTGCTTGGAAATTGAACGCTTGATCAAAACGTGGTTTTTCTGAGTCAGTTATTGATACCTTAATACAGGCTAGGAAGCCTGTTACCAGAAAGATTTACCATAAAATATGGCGTAAATACCTATATTGGTGCGAATCCAAAGGTTACTCTTGGAGTAAGGTTAGGATTCCTAGGATATTGTCTTTTCTACAAGAAGGTTTAGAAAAGGGTTTATCCGCTAGTTCCTTAAAGGGACAGATCTCAGCTCTGTCCATTCTGTTGCACAAACGTCTGTCAGAAGTTCCAGACGTTCAGGCTTTTTGTCAGGCTTTGGCCAGGATTAAGCCTGTGTTTAAGACTGTTGCTCCGCCATGGAGTTTAAACCTTGTTCTTAACGTTTTACAGGGCGTTCCGTTTGAACCCCTTCATTCCATTGATATAAAGTTGTTATCTTGGAAAGTTCTATTTTTAATGGCTATTTCCTCGGCTCGAAGAGTCTCTGAGTTATCAGCCTTACATTGTGATTCTCCTTATTTGATTTTTCACTCGGATAAGGTAGTTCTGCGTACTAAACCTGGGTTCTTACCTAAGGTAGTCACTAACAGGAATATCAATCAAGAGATTGTTGTTCCATCCTTGTGTCCAAATCCTTCTTCAAGGAAGGAACGACTTCTGCACAATCTGGATGTAGTTCGTGCCCTAAAATTTTATTTACAGGCAACTAAAGATTTTCGACAAACGTCTTCCCTGTTTGTCGTTTACTCTGGTCAGAGGAGAGGTCAAAAAGCTTCTGCTACCTCTCTCTCTTTTTGGCTTCGTAGCATAATACGTTTAGCTTATGAGACTGCTGGACAGCAGCCTCCTGAAAGAATTACAGCTCATTCCACTAGAGCTGTGGCTTCCACTTGGGCCTTTAAGAATGAGGCCTCTGTTGAACAGATTTGCAAGGCTGCAACTTGGTCTTCGCTTCATACTTTTTCCAAATTTTACAAATTTGACACTTTTGCTTCTTCGGAGGCTATTTTTGGGAGAAAGGTTCTTCAGGCAGTGGTTCCTTCTGTATAAAGAGCCTGCCTGTCCCTCCCGTCATCCGTGTACTTTTGCTTTGGTATTGGTATCCCAGAAGTAATGATGACCCGTGGACTGATCACACTTAACAGGAGAAAACATAATTTATGCTTACCTGATAAATTCCTTTCTCCTGTAGTGTGATCAGTCCACGGCCCGCCCTGTTTTTTCGGCAGGTAAATATTTTTTAAATTATACTCCAGTCACCACTACACCCTTTGGCTTCTCCTTTCTCGTTGGTCCTTGGTCGAATGACTGGAGGTGACGTAGAGGGGAGGAGCTATATGGCAGCTCTGCTGGGTGAATCCTCTTGCACTTCCTGTTGGGGAGGAGTAATATCCCAGAAGTAATGATGACCCTTGGACTGATCACACTACAGGAGAAAGGAATTTATCAGGTAAGCATAAATTATGTTTTTCACGCCTCAGTTGCGCAGTTTCTTTTCCTCAGAGACATCCAGCTGCTTCTCCAGAGGTTCCTACTGTTTTTAAGAAAATGTTTCCCATATCTGACACCATGCGGGACTCGTGGCAGACAGTTCCTAAGGTGGAGGGAGCTATTTCTACTCTGGCTAAGCGTACAACTATACCTATCGAAGACAGTTGTGCTTTCAAAGATCCTATGGATAAAAAATTAGAGGGTCTCCTGAAGAAAATTTTGTTCATCAAGGTTTTCTTCTCCAACCTATTGCGTGCATTGTTCCTGTAACTACTGCAGCTGCTTTCTGGTTTGAGGCTCTACAAGAGGCTCTTCAGATGGAGACTCCATTATAGGATATTATGGACAGAATTAAGGCCCTTAAGTTGGGTAATTCTTTCATTACAGATGCCGCTTTTCAACTGGCTAAATTAGCGGCAAAGAATTCAGGTTTTGCCATTTTAGCACGCAGGGCGTTATGGATTAAGTCCTGGTCTGCTGATGTGTCATCAAAATCTGAACTTTTGAACATCCCTTTCAAAGGAAAGACCCTATTTGGGCCTGAACTGAAAGAGATTATTTCAGACATCACTGGAGGGAAAGACCATGCCCTCCCTCAGGATAGAACAAATAATATGAGGACCAAACAAAATAATTTTCGTTCCTTTCGGAACTTCAAGGGTGGTCCCGCTTTAGCTTCCCCTGCTGCAAAGCAAGAGGGGAATTTTGCCCAATCCAAGTCAGTCTGGAGACCTAACCAGGCTTGGAACAAGGGTAAACAGGCCAAGAAGCCTGCAGCTGCCTCTAAGACAGCATGAAGGGGTAGCCCCCGATCCAGGACCGGATCTAGTAGGGGGCAGACTCTCTCTCTTCGCTCAGGCTTGGGCAAGAGATGTTCACGATTCCTGGGCCTTAGAAATTGTGTCCCAGGGATATCTTCTGGACTTCAAAGACTCTCCCCCAAGGGGGAGATTTCACATTTCTCAATTGTCTGCAAACCAGACAAAGAGAGAGGCGTTCTTATGCTGTGTAGAAGAGTAATCCACCCAGTTCCAAAAGCGGAACAAGGGCTAGGGTTTTACTCAAACCTGTTTGTGGTTCCCAAAAAAGAGGGAACTTTCAGACCAATCTTGGATCTCAAAATTCTAAACAAATTCCTCAGAGTACCATCATTCAAGATGGAGACTATTCGGACTATTCTACCGTTGATCCAGGAGGGTCACTATATGACTACCGTGGACTTAAAGGATGCGTATCTACACATCCCTATACACAGAGATCATCATCAATTCCTCAGGTTCGCCTTTCTGGACCGGCATTACCAGTTCGTGGCTCTTCCCTTCAGGTTGGCCACGGCTCCCAGAATTTTCTAAGACCGCGGGGCATAGCAGTGGTGCCTTATCTAGACGATATCTTGATTCAGGCGTCGACTTTCCAGCTAGCCAAGTCTCACACGGACATCGTGTTGGCTTTTCTGAGATCTCACGGGTGGAAGGTGAACATAAAAAAAGAGTTCTCTCTTCCCTCTCACAAGAGTTTCCTTCCTAGGGACTCTGATAGACTCGGTAGAAATGAAAATAGTTCTGACGGAGGTCAGAAAATCAAAACTCTTAACCACTTGCCGAGCTCTTCATTCCATTCCTCGGCCATCAGTGGCTCAGTGTATGGAAGTAATCGGACTCATGGTAGCGGCAATGGACATAGTTCCTTTTGCCCGCCTACACCTCAGACCACTGCAACTATGCATGCTCAAACAGTGGAATGGGGATTATGCAGATTTATCTCCTCAACTGCATCTGGACCAGGAGACCAGAGATTCTCTTCTCTGGTGGTTGTCTCAGGACCACCTGGCTCAGGGAATGTGTTTCCGCAGGCCAGAGTGGCTCATAGTAACGACAGATGCCAGCCTGCTAGGCTGGGGTGCTGTCTGGAACTCCCTGAAAGCACAGGGCTTATGGTCTCGGGAGGAAACTCTACTCCCGATAAACATTCTAGAACTGAGAGCGATATTCAATGCGCTTCAGGCGTGGCCTCAGCTAGCTGCGGCCAAATTCATCAGATTTCAGTCGGACAACATCACGACTGTAGCTTATATCAATCATCAAGGAGGAACACGGAGTTCTGTAGCGATGAAGGAGGTAACCAAAATAATCCGATGGGTGGAGGATCACTCTTGCCATCTCTCAGCAATCCATATCCCAGGGGTAGAGAACTGGGAGGCGGATTTCCTAAGTCGTCAGACTTTTCATCCGGGGGAGTGGGAGCTCCATCCGGAGGTATTTGCCCAGCTAACTCAGCTATGGGGCACACCAGAATTGTATCTGATGGCGTCCCGTCAGAATGCCAAACTTCCTCGTTACAGGTCCAGGTCCCAGGTTCCCCAGGCGGTACTGATAGATGCTCTAGCAGTGCCCTGGTCCTTCAATCTGGCCTATGTATTTCCACCGTTTCCTCTCCTCTCACGTCTGGTTGCCAGAATCAAGCAGGAGAGAGCTTCGTGATTCTGATAGCACCTGCGTGGCCACGCAGGACTTGGTATGCAGACCTAGTGGACATGTCATCGGTTCCACCGTGGACTCTGACAATGAGGCAGGACCTTCTAATCCAAGGTCCATTCACGCATCCAAATCTAATTTCTCTGCGTCTGACTGCTTGGAGATTGAACGCCTGCTTCTATCAAAGCGTGGTTTCTCTGAGTCGGGCATTGATACCCTGATTCAAGCTAGAAAGCCTGTCACCAGGAAGATCTATCATAAGATTTGGCGCAAATATTTTTATTGGTGTGAATACAAGGGTTACTCATGGAGTAAGATTAGGATTCCTAGAATATGTCCTTTCTCCAAGAAGGAATGGAGAAGGGATTATCAGCTAGTTCCTTAAAAGGACAAATATCTGCTTTGTCTATTCTTTTACACAAACGTCTGGCAGATGTCCCAGACGTTCAAGCGTTTAGTCAGGCCTTGGTCAGGATCAAGCCTGTATTTAAACCTGTTGCTCCGCCATGGAGCCTAAACTTAGTTCTTAAAGTTCTTCAAGGGGTTCCGTTTGAACCTATGCATTCCATAGATATTAAGCTTCTATCTTGGAAAGTTTTGTTTTTAGTAGCTATCTCTTCGGCTCAAAGAGTTTCTGAGTTATCTGCTTTACAGTGTGATTCACCTTACCTTGTTTTCCATGCAGATAAGGTGGTTTTGCGTACTAAACCTGGGTTTCTTCCTAAAATTGTTTCTAATAGGAATATCAATCAGGAAATTGTTGTTCCTTCACTGTGTCCTAATCCTTCATCAAAGAAGGAACGTCTGTTGCACAATCTTGATGTGGTTCGTGCTTTAAAGTTCTACTTACAAGCAACTAAAGATTTCCGTCAAACATCTTCATTGTTTGTTGTTTATTCTGGTAAACGGAGAGGTCAAAAGGCTACGGCTACCTCTCTTTCCTTTTGGCTGAAAAGCATCATCCGTTTGGCTTATGAGACTGCTGGCCAGCAGCCTCCTGAAAGAATTACTGCTCATTCTACTAGAGCAGTGGCTTCCACATGGGCTTTTAAAAATGAGGCTTCTGTTGAACAGATTTGTAAGGCGGCGACTTGGTCTTCGCTTCATACTTTTTCCAAATTTTACAAATTCGATACTTTTGCTTCTTCGGAGGCTATTTTTGGGAGAAAGGTTCTACAAGCAGTGGTGCCTTCCGTTTAAGGTACCTGTCTTGTCCCTCCCTTCATCCGTGTCCTAAAGCTTTGGTATTGGTATCCCACAAGTATGGATGAATCCGTGGACTCGATGCATCTTACAAGAGAAAACATAATTTATGCTTACCTGATAAATTTATTTCTCTTGTGATGTATCGAGTCCACGGCCCGCCCTGTTAATTTAAGACAGGCAGTATATTTTTATTTAAAAAAACTTCAGTCACCACTGCACCCTATAGTTTCTCATTTTTCTTCCTAGCCTTCGGTCGAATGACTGGGGGTTGGAGCTAGGGGAGGAGCTATATAGACAGCTCTGCTGTGGGTGCTCTCTTTGCCACTTCCTGTAAGGAAGGAGAATATCCCACAAGTATGGATGAATCCGTGGACTCGATACATCACAAGAGAAATAAATTTATCAGGTAAGCATAAATTATGTTTTTTTACTGTTTCTGTTATACCAGGCCCCTATACTTTCTGTATAACTTTTATATGGTTGAGATTGGGCACATGCCCAGCTCTACAGAATACTGCCTATTTTCAGAGCAATACATTTTTAGGAAAACCGAGACTATTGTAACTATTAAAGGGACATAAAACCAAATTTGATTTCTTTCATGTATGCAATTTTAAACAACTTTCTATTTTACTTCAATTCTCTAATTTGCTTCATTCTCTTCATATCCTTTGTTGAAAAGCATCTCTATATAAGGCTCGGTATCTGCTGATTGGTGGCTGCACATAGATGCCTCGTATGATTAGCTCACCCATGGGCAATCCTATTTCTTCAACAAAGGATATCTAAAGAATGAAGCAACTTAGATAATAGAAGTACATTGGAATGTTGTTTAAAATTGTATTCTCTGTCTGAATCATGAAAGAAAAATGTGGGGTTTTATTTCCTTTTAAATTATGGTGTGACAAGGTTGTGAAGGCCCACCCTAGATGCTTTTCTGGCAGACTCTGACGTGTTGTAGGTTTCCTATCCAACTTACTGTGTTGCTTCTTTTCTTGTCTTTATCTCTAGCTTTTTTTCTATCTTTGTTTTATGTTAAACTTAGGCTAAAAGAGATGTTTTGGGAATGGTAAGGCATGGTGAGTTTTTTTTCTTTCTAATTGGGAATCTGCTTAAAGGGACACTGAACCCAATTTTTTTATTTCGTGATTCATATAGAGCCATGCAATTTTAAGCAACTTTCTAATTTACTCCTATTAGCAATTTTTCTTCGTTCTCTTGTCATCTAAGCTAAGGAGACAGACAATTTTTGGTTCAGTACCTGGACAGCACTTGTTTATTGGTGGGTGAATTTATCCACCAATCAGCAAGAACAACCCAGGTTGTTCACCAAAAATGGGCCGGCATTTAAACTTACATTCTTGCTTTTCAAATAAAGATACCAAGAGAATGAAGACAATTTGATAGTAGGAGTAAATTAGAAAGTTGCTTAGAATTGCATGATCTATCTGAATCACGAAAGAAAAAATTTGGGTTCAGTGTCCCTTTAATGTAGATGTGTAAAATACATCTTAGTTTTCTGTCTTTTCACTTTGAATGTGAATTAAACTAATTTAAATACAATATCACATTTTAATACCAGTATAATACATATCTACTTTTCCTGTGTACAGGTCGACGTGTCTGCATGGGAGAACAGCTGGCCAAAATGGAATTGTTCTTGATGTTTGTGAACCTTATGCAAATGTATAAATTTAACTTCGCTGATGAAACATTTAAGCCAATGTTGGAAGGACGGTTTGGTCTCACACTTGCTCCGTATCCGTTTGAAATTAAAATTACAAGCAGATAGAACACACCAATTACTGAGCATCATTATTCACTCTCTACAATATGAAAAGCATTTAATTTAGTGTTTTGAAAAAGTCTTTTGTTTTTAGGTTGATAACAAACTGAATTACATAAACGTTCTTTAACCTTGATTTGGTTCTTTTTATTAGATATGATATAATTGTGATAAATATGAAAATACTGGAATTATCTATTTTAATAGATAATTTGGTTTTAATTGTAGTCACTTTTGGGTATATTGTTTTAGTTATTGATATTGATGAAAGCTAAAAAATTTTATTAATAACATTAAGATATGTTTGCAATCCCTACCATAAGATATTGATGGTACCTAGAGAGTATAAAAAAGCACAACTTAAAGGGACATGAAACCCAAATGTTTTCTTTCATGATTCAGGTAGAGAATACAATTTTAAACAACATTGCAATTTACTTCTATTATCTGATTTGCATCATTATTTAAATATCTTTGTTGAAGAAAAAGCAATGCACATGGGTGAGCCAATCACACAATGCATCTATATGCAGCCACCAATCAGCAGTTACTGAGTCTATCTAGATATGCTTTTCAGCAAAGGATATCAAGAGAAGGAAGCACATTAGATAATAGACGTAAATTGGAAAGTTGTTTAAAAACCACATGCTCTTTCTAAATCATGAAAGAAAAAATGTGGGTTTCATGTCCCTTTAAAAGGATATTACAATATTGTGTATACATTCATAACAAATTAATCATTGCATTGCAAAAGATGTGCATATAAAATATTAATATTGTTGTAAATATGGTTGTCTGCTGTCTTCCACAAAAATACTGGACAAACTGTGGGTGGATGGACATGATGAATCATACAATCCCCCCTCAAAAGCTGTAACATAGCCACCACTCGTGATCTGACCGTGTATATTTTTTCACAACTGGGCAGTCATTATACCCTTTGGGTGCAGGTAACCTACAAATCAATCATTTTACCTCTTTGGCTGCCAGTAACACACACAAACAGTAGTGATTTGACCCCCTTAAAGGGATTAAAGGCATTAAACACCTGATGAAAATTGCTGAAACCTACTTTTTCTTATTAATAAAAATAAAATAATCACTGCTGTTTATTTTATCTGTTCCTCTTACCCCGAACTATTAAAAGGGATTGTTTTGAAATACAGCGTTGAGCCAGTGCTTGATTTCCTATGTAAGCTGCCATATTGTAGCGTGCTCACATGGTCATAATGCAGTCACGTGACACAGCATATTGGTTGTTACATACAGTACTTAGAGGAATAACATTTGCCTGCAGCGTGTGAGCTGCAGTGTCTGAAGACACAAATTTATTTCTCAGTCAGGGTGTAAATAGATTTCATTTCCCAGTCTACGTATATAATAGACATTATGCAGCAGCATTTAAATAAAATGCTAAGTTCAGTACTTCTCTTTTTAACTGCCCCACACACACCACACACAGTTTTATTTTTTTCAAACTCCCCACAAGTTTTATGCTCTAAGCAGAGCGGTTTGCCAGCTTCAGTCACTGTTATCATTATCAATTACTGTTATGCTCCGGGAGGGGAAGAGGGAGGAGGAAGCTCTCACGGCACGCTGCATATACAAGTTTGTGCAGAAGTTTTATGCTTTTCATGACCTTTGCTCCTGGTAATGTAAATCACTAAGGGCTGACACTCAGCTTAGTGTTCATTTTTTAGCAAGGATCGTATGCATTATTTATCAGTGTGATCTACTCCTGTCACACCCTCTGATCACACACGAGTTTGATGAAAAGCAGAAATCTTCTGCACAAACTTGTATATGCAGCGTTCCGTAAGAGAATCCATCTCTCTCTCCCCCTCCCGGAGCATAACAGTAATTAACAATGATAACAGTGACTGAAGCCGGCAAACCACTCTGCTTAGAGCATAAAACTTGTTGGGGGTTTGAAAAAAATAAAACTGTGGGGGGAGTTAAAAACAGAAGTATTGTACTTAGCATTTTATTTAAATCCTGCTGCATAACATCTATTATATACGTAGACTGGGAAACTAAATCTATTTACACCCTGACTGAGAAATAAATTTGTGTCTTCAGACACTGCAGCTCACACGCTGCAGGCAAATGTTATTCCTCTAAGTACTGTATGTAACAACCAATATGCTGTGTCACGTGACTGCCTCATGACCATGTGACTACTGTGCCCCTGTACTGCACGCTACAATATGGCAGCTTACATAGGAAATCAAGCACTGGCTCAACACTGTATTTCAAAACAATCCCTTTCAAAAGTTTGGGGTAAGAGGAGCAGATAAAATAAACAGCAGTAATTATTTTATTTTTATTAATAAGAAAAAGTAGGTTTTGGGGATTATTAGAAAACAAGTGTTAAGGGTCCCTTTAACTGTCCCTCAATTTTTCCTGCTGCATATTTGTAATGCATTGGACTCGCATAAAAGGTCTTACATTTAGCGAACGCTCAGGGAATTAGAAAAAAATGGACATTTATGTGTCTAGTATTTTTGTGAAGGTACTGGACAGCCTGCTAAAATACTGGACTGACCAGCTAAATACTGTACACTTGGCATTGTTTTGTAGACCTGGGATCCTCGCATTAAATTGACATTGTACATTTGATTTTTCTATGCATAAATGTTTTGTAGATGATCCATTTATATAGCTGATTTGGTAGGTTTTTTTTATAAAAATTTACAGTTTTGCTTATTTTTTTAAGAATATTTTGCTGATTGTCAGACTCCTAACCAAGCCCCACAGTGTCATATGTATACACACATTTACAGACTCATGCAGGCTCCTGTTTGTAATCTGTCTTTTCATATGCAGGGAAGGAGGGGGGAGGTGGGGAGTGTCTACTATTTTTGTTTACCCAGCCCCTTTCACTGGGTGTTCCAGCTAACCATATCAACAATGCTAAACTGGGAGCGTCTGAGTAAGTTTTTAAAAGGTTTTATACTGGATTTGTAGATCAGTATCTGTGCATATTCTTCTTCATAGTAGTGTCTATTACATGCAGTTATATGACAATTGGTGTATACTGTCCCTTTAAGAAGTGTCTCCTTTGCTGATGCCAGTTAGGGACAGATATAAATACATGTCTGCACTGATCAAGTAATCATTTTGTAAATTGTTACAGAGGGGCAGGTTTCTGATTTCCACAAAAAAAGCACTGCAGTCTTTCTGGGGCAGTCGTATAACTAAAATTTTAGAGTCAAACCGCAGACAAAATAAATAACAAGAGTACATTGCAAAGTTCTTTTACTATGTATAACTAAACATTTTGGGCTAGATTACGAGTGGCACGACAACTGTTGCACACAAGCAAAAAGGTGAATATTGCAACTCTTTGCTCACGTCGGAAGTAGCGCAAATATTATGAGTTGAAAGTAAATGCATTCAATTGAGCGCAATTTAATTTAACATGTGTCGAAAGAGCGCGATTTCAGAGCTCTAGTTTACTATTATCCGAGACTAAAAAGTTGAAAAAAAAACTTCATTTGGAAGTACAGTGACAATCATAACACCACTGTGTGATAAAAAAAAGTGTTTAAATATTGCATAAAAATGTTATAAGGGATCAAAGATATGAGGTCTTAGCTTTAATATAGAGATACATGCATATACTTCTAAATATGTGTGTGTATATATATATATATATATATATATATATATATATATATATGTGTGTTTACATATGTATTTATATGTGTATTTATGTGTTTACAGCCATATATACTGTACACATATAAATACATATATATATATATATATATATATATATATATATATATGTGTCTACTTACGTATACATATGTGTGTGTGTGTGCATTGGAGCCCTTTGCAGTAACGTAGCTGAAAACATGACTAAAGTTATGTTCTAAGTATTTATAAATAGATATTCATATATATATATATATATATATATATATATAGCAATAGACAGGGGATGGCACTCAACAGTTTAATCGTTTGCAACATCCAGGGTGCTCCATGCAGAGTAAATACAAAATGTAACTAACAAAGTAATTGTAAAGAGTTTACAAATATGCGCCTAGATTTAGAGTTTGTTAGGCGTCAAAAGCAGCGTTAAGGGGTCCTAACGCTGCTCTTTAACGCCCGCTGGTATTTAGAGTCAGGCAGGAAAGGGTCTACCGCTCACTTTCTTTCCGCGACTCAAGGCTACCGCAGATCCCCTTACGTCAATTGCGTATCCTATCTTTTCAATGGGATTTGCCTAACGCTGGTATTACGAGTCTTGGAAGAAGTGAGCGTTAGAGCCTCTACCGACAAGACTCCTACCGTCAAAAAAAGTCAGTAGTTAAGAGTTTTATGGGCTAACGCGGGAAGATAAATCTCTTAACTACTGTGTTATAAAGTACACTAACACCCATAAACTACCTATGAACCCCTAAACCGAGGCCCCCCCACATCGCAAACACTATAATAAAATGATTTAACCCCTAATCTGCCGACCGGACACCGCTCCCACCTACATTATAGCTATGAACCCCTAATCTGCTGCCCCTAACATCGTCAACACCTACATTATATTTATTAACCCCTAATCTGCCCCCCCCCCACGTCTCCGCCACCTACCTACACTTATTAACCCCTAATCTGCCGACCGGATATCGCCACTATAATAAATATATTAACCCCTAACCTCCGCACTCCCGCCTCGCAAACACTATAATAAATTGTATTAACCCCTAATCTGCCCTCCCTAACATAGCCGCCACCTACCTACAATTATTAACCCCTAATCTCACGCCCCCAACGTCGCCGCTACTATAATAAAGTTATTAACCCCCTAAACCTAAGTCTAACCCTAACACCCCCCTAAGTTAAATATAATTTAAATTAATCTAAATAAATTTACTATAATTAAATAAATTATTCCTATTTAAAACTAAATACTTACCTATAAAATAAACCCTAATATAGCTACAATATAACTAATAGTTACATTGTAGCTATTTTAGGATTTATATTTATTTTACAGGCAACTTTGTATTTATTTTAACTAGGTACAATAGCTATTAAATAGTTAATAACTATTTAATAGCTATCTAGTTAAAATAATTACAAAATTACCTGTAAAATAAATCCTAACCTAAGTTACAAATACACCTAACATTACACTATCAATAAATTAATTAAATAAATTACCTACAATTAAATAAAATAAAATACAATTAAATAAACTAATCTATAATACAAAAAAAACAAACACTAAATTACAGAAAATAAAAAAAAATACAAGAAGTTTAAACTAATTACACCTAATCTAAGCCCCCTAATAAAATAAAAAAGCCCCCCAAAATAATAAAATGCCCTACCCTATTCTAAATTACAAAGTAATCAGCTCTTTTACCAGCCCTTAAAAGGGCTTTTTGCGGGGCATTGCCCCAAAGTAATCAGCTCTTTTACCTGTAAAAAAAATACAACCCCCCCAACATTAAAACCCACCACCCACATACCCCTACTCTAACCCACCCAAACTCCCCTTAAATAAACCTAACACTAACCCCCTGAAGATCTCCCTACCTTGAGTCGTCTTCACCCAGCCGAGCCGAATTCTTCATCCAAGCGGAGCAAGAAGAGGTCCTCCATCCGGTAGAAGTCTTCATCCAAGCGGGGCAAGAAGAGGTCCTCCATCCGGTAGAAGTCTTCATCCAAGCGGCGTCTTCTATCTTCATCCATCCGGAGAGGAGCCATCTTCCATCCAGCCGACGCGGAGCCATCCTCTTCAACCGACGGACTAACGACGAATGACGGTTCCTTTAAGGGACGTCATCCAAGATGGCGTCCCTCGAATTCCGATTGGCTGATAGGATTCTATCAGCCAATCGGAATTAAGGTAGGAAAAATCTGATTGGCTGATTCAATTAGCCAATCAGATTGAAGTTCAATCCGATTGGCTGATCCAATCAGCCAATCGCATTGACCTCACATTCTATTGGCTGATCGGAATACAAAACATTTTTTATTTTTTTTTGTGCAACAATTTTTCTTTGGTATACGGTTAATTTATTTGCATATTTAAACAATACCCTTGGAACGTTAGGAGACGGATGATATAATATCTATTTGTGACAAACATTTATGTAATTGTATTTCATGCCCTCTGGAACTAAGCAGAATACATTAACAGCACTGGAGGTTACAGTCTATTTGGACACATAGCAATGTTTGCATGTATGATAGTGAACTAAATGTTATACCTGTGCACAAATCAATTAAACAGGTTCGACTGCACATCATAGATTAAATATAGTTACGTTGTTACATTGCTAACAACAAAACGGTAATTTTCCATTTTGTTTTTAGATGTTTGTCCGACATAACTTGCCGTAGTTGCTCTTGCGCATGGAGGACGCCGACGATCAGTCACACATTGCGGTCTGTCAAAAACTTCCCCAAAAACCCAGAGCATCACTACATTTAAACAGAAATGGAGCCTTTTTTATATTTACCTATCAAAACTCTATATATATTTTTTAGTAGACAACCAAAAGTATTAATCTAGGCCTATTTTGGTATATTTCATGCCACCATTTCCTCGCCAAATGCGATCAAATACAATTTTTTTTAACTTTTAACAAACTTTAGGTTTCTCACTGAAATTATTTACAAACAGCTTGTGCAATCTTGGCACAAATGGTTGTAAATGCTTCTCTGGGATCCCCTTTGTTCAGAAATAGCAGACATATATGGCTTTGGCATTGCTTTTTGGTAATTAGAAGGCCGCTAAATGCAGCTGCGCACCACACTTGTATTTTGCCCAGCAGTAAAGGGGTTAATTAGTTAGCTTGTAGGGTTAATTTTAGCTTTAGTGTATAAGTTACCCTCCCATCTGACACATCCCACCTCCTGATCCCCCCAATCCCTCTCAAATAGCTCTCTTCCCTCCACCACCCCACAATGGTTACCCCCATCTTTTCTAATATATTTTCTTCAGTGTAGGATCCTCCCCCCTACCTATTAGTCGCCATCTTAGGTACTGGTGGCTGTCTGCCAGTACCCAGTTTGCTATTATTTTATTTATTTAGCAAACAAAAACTTTTTTTTATGTAGTGTAGCTGCCCCCCCTTATTATCATACCCCTCCCAGATCACTTTCCCGCCCTCTACCCCACTTTTCACTATATCAAACCCCTCTCCCTGCTCCTCCCTCCTTCCCACTCACTACGGCTCCACACTTTTGTTTTCCATAGCGTACTGCTCCCGCCCTCCTCCAGCGATGGGCCGCCCGTCCGCCTCCCTCCTTACCCTCCCACCCACCAACGATCAGAACCACCGCTGTCCAATGCAGAGAGGGCCACAAAGTGTAACTCTGCAACTCTATTTCTCCAACATAGGTGTGTCCGGTCCACGGCGTCATCCTTACTTGTGGGATATTCTCTTCCCCAACAGGAAATGGCAAAGAGCCCAGCAAAGCTGGTCACATGATCCCTCCTAGGCTCCGCCTTCCCCAGTCATTCTCTTTGCCGTTGCACAGGCAACATCTCCACGGAGATGGTTAAGATGATTTTAGCAACCGTTACTAAAATCGATGGCTGTTTCCACACAGGACTGTTGAGATGAAGTAACTTCAGTTGGGGGAAACAGTGGGCAGACTTTGCTGCTGGAGGTATGACACATTTCTAACAAGACTTGGTAATGCTGGAAGCTGTCATTTTCCCTATGGGATCCGGTAAGCCATTTTCTTAGTTTAGTATAAGAATAAAGGGCTTTAAAGACTGGTAGACATTTTTCTGGGCTAAAACGATTACTTTATAAGCATATTTAATAGATTATAACTTTGAGGAGTTATTTTAATCTTGGGAATTGTATTAAAAAAACGGCAGGCACTGTATTGGACACCTTTTTCACTGGGGGCCTTTTCTAGTCATAGGCAGAGCCTCATTTTCGCGCCACTAATGCGCAGTTGTTTTTGGAAAGCAAGGCATGCAGATGCATGTGTGAGGAGCTCAGATCCACTGAAAAAGCTTATTGAAGGCGTCATTTGGTATCGTATTCTCCTCTGGGCTTGGTTGGGTCTCAGCAAAGCAGATACCAGGGACTGTATAGGGGTTAAATGTAAAAACGGCTCCGGTTCCGTTATTTTAAGAGTTAAAGCTTTCAAATTTGGTGTGCAATACTTTTAAGGCTTTAAGACACTGTGGTGAAATTTTGGTGAATTTTGAACAATTCCTTCATACTTTTTCGCATATTCAGTAATAAAGTGTGTTCAGTTTAAAATTTAAAGTGACAGTAACGGTTTTATTTTTAAACGTTTTTTGTGCTTTGTTATCAAGTTTATGCCTATTAACATGTCTGAACCATCAGATAGACGATGTTCTGTATGTTCGGAAGCCAAGGTTCCTCCCCATTTAAATATATGTGATGTATGTGACAAACAAAGTAGGGACAATGATGCCACTGATAATGATATTGCCCAAGATGATTCCTCAAGTGAGGGGAGTAAGCATGGTACTGCATCATCCCCTTCTGTGTCTACACCAGTCTTGCCCACTCAGGAGGTCCCTAGTACATCTAGTGCCCCAATCCTCCTTACTATGCAACAATTAACGGCTGTAATGGATAATTCTATTAAAAACATTTTAGCCAAAATGCCCACTTATCAGCGAAAGCGCGATTGCTCTGTTTTAGATATTGAAGAGCATGAGGACGCTGACGATAATGGTTCTGACATGCCCTTGCACCAGTCTGAAGGGGCCAGGGAGGTTTTGTCTGAGGGAGAAATTTCAGACTCAGGAAAAATTTCTCAACAAGCTGAACCTGACGTTATTACATTTAAATTTAAATTGGAACATCTCCGCGCTCTGCTTAAGGAGGTGTTATCTACCCTGGATGATTGTGACAATTTGGTCATTCCAGAGAAATTGTGTAAGATGGACAAGTTCCTAGAGGTCCCGGTGCCCCCCGATGCTTTTCCTATACCCAAGCGAGTGGCGGACATTGTAAATAAAGAATGGGAAAGGCCCGGCATACCTTTTGTCCCTCCCCCTATATTTAAGAAATTATTTCCTATGGTCGACCCCAGAAAGGACTTATGGCAGACAGTCCCCAAGGTCGAGGGGGCGGTTTCTACTCTAAACAAACGCACTACTATCCCTATAGAAGATAGTTGTGCTTTCAAAGATCCTATGGATAAAAAATTAGAGGGTTTGCTTAAAAAGATGTTTGTTCAGCAAGGTTACCTTCTACAACCAATTTCATGCATTGTTCCTGTCACTACAGCAGCGTGTTTCTGGTTCGAAGAACTAGAAAAGTCGCTCAATAAAGACTCTTCGTATGAGGAGGTTATGGACAGAGTTCAAGCACTTAAATTGGCTAACTCTTTTATCTTAGACGCCACTTTGCAATTAGCTAGATTAGCGGCGAAAAATTCAGGTTTTGCTATTGTGGCGCGCAGAGCGCTTTGGCTAAAGTCTTGGTCAGCGGATGTGTCCTCCAAGAACAAATTGCTTAACATCCCTTTCAAGGGGAAAACGCTGTTTGGCCCTGACTTGAAAGAGATTATTTCAGACATCACTGGGGGAAAGGGCCACGCCCTTCCTCAGGATAGGTCTTTTAAGGCTAAAAATAAACCAAATTTTCGTCCCTTTCGCAGAAACGGACCAGCCTCAAATTCTACATCCTCTAAGCAAGAGGGTAATACTTCTCAAACCAAGCCAGCCTGGAGGCCGATGCAAGGCTGGAACAAAGGTAAGCAGGCCAAGAAACCTGCCACTGCTACTAAGACAGCATGAGATGTTGGCCCCCGATCCGGGACCGGATCTGGTGGGGGGCAGACTCTCTCTCTTCGCTCAGGCTTGGGCAAGAGATGTTCAGGATCCTTGGGCGCTAGAAATAGTTTCTCAAGGTTATCTCCTGGAATTCAAGGAACTACCCCCAAGGGGAAGGTTCCACAGGTCTCAATTGTCTTCAGACAAAATAAAAAGACAGGCATTCTTACATTGTGTAGAAGACCTGTTAAAAATGGGAGTGATTCATCCTGTTCCTTTAGGAGAACAAGGGATGGGGTTTTACTCCAATCTGTTCATAGTTCCCAAAAAAGAGGGAACATTCAGACCAATTTTAGATCTCAAGATCCTAAACAAATTTCTCAGGGTTCCATCGTTCAAAATGGAAACCATTCGGACAATTCTTCCTACCATCCAGGAAGGTCAATTCATGACCACGGCGGATTTAAAGGATGCATATCTACATATTCCTATCCACAAGGAACATCATCGGTTCCTAAGGTTCGCCTTTCTGGACAAGCATTACCAGTTTGTGGCACTCCCATTCGGATTAGCCACTGCTCCAAGAATTTTCACAAAGGTACTAGGGTCCCTTCTAGCGGTGCTAAGACCAAGGGGCATTACAGTAGTACCTTACTTGGACGACATACTGATTCAAGCGTCGTCTCTGCCACAAGCAAAGGCTCATACGGACATTGTCCTAGCCTTTCTCAGATCTCACGGGTGGAAAGTGAACGTAGAAAAAAGTTCTCTATCCCCGTCAACAAGAGTTCCCTTCTTGGGAACAATATTAGACTCCTTAGAAATGAAGATTTTTCTGACAGAGGCCAGAAAATCAAAACTTCTAAGCTCTTGTCAAGTTCTTCATTCTGTTCTTCTTCCTTCCATAGCGCAGTGCATGGAAGTAATAGGTTTGATGGTTGCGGCAATGGACATAGTTCCTTTTGCGCGAATTCATCTAAGACCATTACAACTGTGCATGCTCAGACAGTGGAATGGGGATTATACAGACTTGTCTCCGACGATCCAAGTAGATCAGAGGACCAGAGATTCACTCCGTTGGTGGCTAACCCTGGACAACCTGTCACAGGGGATGAGCTTCCGCAGACCAGAGTGGGTCATTGTCACGACCGACACCAGTCTGGTGGGCTGGGGCGCGGTCTGGGAACCCCTGAAAGCTCAGGGTCTATGGTCTCGGGAAGAATCTCTTCTCCCGATAAACATTCTGGAACTGAGAGCGATATTCAATGCTCTCAAGGCTTGGCCTCAACTAGCAAAGGCCAAATTCATAAGGTTTCAATCAGACAACATGACGACTGTTGCATATATCAACCATCAGGGTGGAACAAGGAGTTCCCTGGCGATGGAAGAAGTGACCAAAATAATTCAATGGGCGGCGAATCACTCCTGCCACTTGTCTGCAATCCACATCCCAGGAGTGGAAAATTGGGAAGCGGATTTTCTGAGTCGTCAGACATTTCATCCGGGGGAGTGGGAACTCCATCCGGAAATCTTTGCCCAAATAACTCAATTATGGGGCATTCCAGACATGGATCTGATGGCGTCTCGTCAGAACTTCAAGGTTCCTTGCTACGGGTCCAGATCCAGGGATCCCAAGGCGACTCTAGTAGATGCACTAGTAGCGCCCTGGACCTTCAACCTAGCTTATGTATTCCCACCGTTTCCTCTCATTCCCAGGCTGGTAGCCAGGATCAATCAGGAGAGGGCTTCGGTGATCTTGTTAGCTCCTGCGTGGCCACGCAGAACTTGGTATGCAGACCTGGTGAATATGTCATCGGCTCCACCATGGAAGCTACCTTTGAGACAGGACCTTCTTGTTCAAGGTCCGTTCGAACATCCGAATCTGGCCTCACTCCAACTGACTGCTTGGAGATTGAACGCTTGATTTTATCAAAGCGTGGGTTCTCAGATTCTGTCATTGATACTCTTATTCAGGCTAGAAAGCCTGTAACTAGAAAAATTTACCATAAAATATGGAAAAAATATATCTGTTGGTGCGAATCTAAAGGATTCCCATGGAAAAAGATAAAAATTCCTAAGATTCTATCCTTTCTACAAGAGGGTTTGGAGAAAGGATTATCTGCAAGTTCTTTGAAGGGACAGATTTCTGCTTTATCTGTTTTACTTCACAAAAAGCTGGCGGCTGTGCCAGATGTTCAAGCTTTTGTTCAGGCTCTGGTTAGAATCAAGCCTGTTTACAAACCTTTGACTCCTCCTTGGAGTCTCAATTTAGTTCTTTCAGTTCTTCAAGGGGTTCCGTTTGAACCCTTACATTCCTTAGATATTAAGTTATTATCTTGGAAAGTTTTGTTTTTGGTTGCAATTTCTTCTGCTAGAAGAGTTTCAGAGTTATCTGCTCTGCAGTGTTCTCCTCCTTATCTGGTGTTCCATGCAGATAAGGTGGTGTTGCGTACTAAACCTGGTTTTCTTCCGAAAGTTGTTTCTAACAAAAATATTAACCAGGAGATAGTTGTGCCTTCTTTGTGTCCGAATCCAGTTTCAAAGAAGGAACGTTTGTTGCACAATTTGGATGTAGTTCGTGCTCTAAAGTTCTATTTAGAGGCTACAAAGGATTTCAGACAAACATCTTCCTTGTTTGTCGTTTATTCTGGTAAAAGGAGAGGTCAAAAAGCAACTTCTACCTCTCTCTCTTTTTGGCTTAAAAGCATCATCCGATTGGCTTATGAGACTGCCGGACGGCAGCCTCCTGAAAGAATCACAGCTCACTCCACTAGGGCTGTGGCTTCCACATGGGCCTTCAAGAACGAGGCTTCTGTTGATCAGATATGTAAGGCAGCGACTTGGTCTTCACTGCACACTTTTACCAAATTTTACAAATTTGATGCTTTTGCTTCTTCGGAGGCTATTTTTGGGAGAAAGGTTTTGCAAGCCGTGGTGCCTTCCATATAGGTGACCTGATTTGCTCCCTCCCATCATCCGTGTCCTAAAGCTTTGGTATTGGTTCCCACAAGTAAGGATGACGCCGTGGACCGGACACACCTATGTTGGAGAAAACAGAATTTATGCTTACCTGATAAATTACTTTCTCCAACGGTGTGTCCGGTCCACGGCCCGCCCTGGTTTTTTAATCAGGTCTGATGAATTATTTTCTCTAACTACAGTCACCACGGTATCATATGATTTCTCCTATGCATATTCCTCCTTTACGTCGGTCGAATGACTGGGGAAGGCGGAGCCTAGGAGGGATCATGTGACCAGCTTTGCTGGGCTCTTTGCCATTTCCTGTTGGGGAAGAGAATATCCCACAAGTAAGGATGACGCCGTGGACCGGACACACCGTTGGAGAAAGTAATTTATCAGGTAAGCATAAATTCTGTTTTCTGCAGTGCCCCACTCGTGGGGCATGCAGAAATAGCGCAATCTTGTTACTTTTAGCGAGATCGCGATAGAGAGAAGCCCAGGGTATCGCGCTGGTCGTTAAGGGGTAAGTTTTACACACATTGTTTATACGTCTGATGAAGGAGCACCACCCCGAAACGTCATGGTAAATAAAATTGACTTTTGTTCATAACGGTGAGTGCCTTTGCCATTTTCTACTACATTATGTATATGTATAGATATATATTGTACCAAATAAAATCAGATATATATTTATGAATAAATATAACATATTCTTTTATGTGAAGAACAATGGAATGTGAAATATTAATATTTCTTGTCGGATTAGCGTACTTGAGTAAATGTGACCAGGTTTGCATGCGAGTAAGGGTGTTAGGTGATATTCAAATGTTGCCTTTTTGAGCGTTTCTGGTTAGTGCTTTCGCGAAAACTTTTTATATTCAACTTGTAATACGTGCGCTACCCATTCACAGTATACAGATGCCCTTCTAGTGACTGTGTATTGGGGGAGAAAATAATTTCTGTGTAATATGTGATCTTATGAGAGAAATAAAACCCTCTGCTTGTGATTATTCAGTTTGAATGGTAATGTGTGTGGGTAATATAGCACAGGCAGTACAATGTTATGTACAAGGAGGATCAAAAAGGAAAATGACATGACTGGAAAGTGGAAACTGATGCTCTGTTACTCTTTTGGGAGTAGCTAACCCCATATCAATCCTCTATTTACATGGACCTGATCTGGATTCACTTAAAATGTTTATTGTTTAAAAAGATAGATAATTCCTTTATTACTCAGTTTTCCATAACCAACCTGGTTATATTAGTATATTTTGTACCTCTGTGATTACCTTGTATCTAAGCCTCTGCAGACTGCCCCCTTATCTTAGTTCTTTTGACAGATATGCATTTTAGCTGATTTCTAGGTAACTCCATTGGCGTGAGCACAATGTTATCTATATGGCACACATAAACTAGAGCTGTCTAGCTGTGAAAAACTGTCAATACACTGAGATAAGAGGTGGCCTTTATGGTCTTACAAAAATTAGCATATGAGCCTACATAGATTTAGCTTTCAACAAAGCATGCCAGAAGAAAAAAGCAAATTTGATGATAAAAGTAAATTGGACAGTTGATTAAAATTGCATGTTCTATCTGAATCATGAAAGTTTCATTTTAACTAGACTGTTTTTTTAAATAAGGATTTTTTTTGTGTGGTAAATGACATTGCAGTTCAATGAACCTACTTAGGTATACAATGCAAAGCAAATTAGATAATAGAAGTAAATTGGAAAGTTGTTTTAAAACTGCATGCTCTGTCTAAATCATTAACTTTTTCATTTTACTGTTCCTTTAAAGTTTGATGCAGAGATTGGCACCAAGTTTTTATCAACAATGGAGCTGATAGGTTATTAATCACAAAGCATAACTAGCGATCAACATCTGAATGCTCTGGTCTTCCATATAGCTTGTATGCTACTATTTCAGTTTGAAGTACACTCATTTCTCTTGTAAGGTGTATCCAGTCCACGGTTCATCCATTACTTGTGGGATATTCTCATTCCCAACAGGAAGTTGCAAGAGGACACCCACAGCAGAGCTGTAATATAGCTCCTCCCCTAACTGTCATAGCCAGTCATTCTCTTGCAACACTCAACAAGCTAGGTCGTTGTAGGAGAGAGTGGTTAAATATGGTTAGTTTATTTTCTTCAATCAAAAGTTTGTTATTTTTAAATAGTACCGGTGTTGTGCTATTTTATCTCAGGCAGTAAATAGAAGAAGAATCTGCCTGAGGTTTCTATGATCTTAGCAGGTTGTAACTAAGATCCATTGCTATTCTCACATATGTCTGAGGGGATTACACAGATGAGGTAACTTCAGCGAGAGAATGGCGTGCAGTTTATTCTGCTATCAGGTATGTGCAGTTATAATTTTTTCTAGAGATGGAAAACACTAGAAAATGCTGCTGATACCGGATTAATGTAAGTTAAGCCTGAATACAGTGATTTAATAACGACTGGTATCATGCTTACTCCCAGGGGTAATACCCTTATGATATTGCAATATAAAACGTTTGCTGGCATGTTTAATCGTTTTTATATATGCTTTGGTGATAAAACTTTATTGGGGTCTAGTTTTTTCCACATGGCTGGCTTAAATTTTGACTAGAAACAATTTCCACTGTTGTAGTATAAAAGTTACAGTTGGTGCAGTTTAAAATTACAAACTGTGACATCCAGCTTCCCTCAAAGGCCCTCTGAATGCTATAGGACATCTCTAAAGGGCCCAAAGGCTTTCCAAAGTCGTTTATTGGGGAAGGTAGGGCCACAGCTTGCTGTGGCAGATGGTTGTGACTGTTAAAAAATGTCTATTTCGTTTTTTTGATCCGTTTTTTGAACTAAGGGGTTAATCATCCATTTGCAAGTTGGTGCAATGCTCTGTTAGCCTATTATACACACTGTAAAAATGTCGTTTGATTTACTGCATTTTTTCACTGTTTTTCAAATTCTGACAAAATTTGTTTCTCTTAAAGGCACTGTACCATTTTTTATATTTGCTTGTTAACTTGATTTAAAGTGTTTTCCAAGCTTGCTGGTCTCATTGCTATTCTGTATAAACATGTCTGACATAGAAGAAACTCCTTGTTTATTATGTTTAAAAGCCATGGTGGAACCCACTCTTAGAATGTGTACCAAATGTACTGATTTCATTTTATGCAATAAAGATCATTTTCTGTCTTTAAAAAATTTATCACCAGAGGAATATGACGAGGGGGAAGTTATGCCGACTAACTTTCCCAACGTGTCAGACCCTTTGACTCCCGCTTAAGGGACTCACGCTCAAATGGCACCAAGTACATCTAGGGCGCCCATAGCGTTTACTTTACAAGACATGGCGGCAGTCATGGATAATACACTGTCGGCGGTATTAGCCAGACTACCTGAACTTAGAGGTAAGCGAGATAGCTCTGGGGTGAGACAAAATGCAGAGCATACTGACGCTTTAAGAACCATGTCTGATACTGCCTCACAATATGCAGAAGCTGAGGAAAGAGAGCTTCAGTCAGTGGGTGATGTTAATGACTCAGGAAAGATACCTGATTCTAATATTTCTACATTTACATTTAAGCTTGAACACCTCCGCGTGTTGCTTAGGGAGGTTTTAGCTGCTCTGAATGACTGTGATACCATTGCAGTGCCAGAGAAATTGTGTAGACTGGATAAATACTTTGCAGTGCTGGTGTGTACTGATGTTTTTCCAAATACCTAAAAGGTTTACTGAAATTATTAATAAGGAATGGGATAGACCAGGTGTGCCGTTCTCTTCCCCTCCTATTTTTAGAAAAATGTTTCCAATAGACGCCACCACACGGGACTTATGGCAGTCAGTCCCTAAGGTGGAGGGAGCAGTTTCTACTCTAGTAAAGCGTACTACTATCCCTGTCGAGGACAGTTGTGCTTTTTTTTTAGATCCAATGGATAAAAAATTAGAGGTTACCTTAAGAAAATATTTATTCAACAAGGTTTTATCCTACAGCCCCTTGCATGCATTGCCCCTGTCACTGCTGCTGCGGCGTACTGGTTTGAGTCTCTGGAAGAGGCTTTACAGGTAGCGACTCCATTGGATGACATACTTGGCAAACTTAGAGCACTTAAGCTAGCCAATTCTTTTATTCTGATGCCATTGTTCATTTGAATAAACTAACGGCTAAGAATTCTGGTTTTGCTATACAGGTGCGCAGAGCGCTATGGCTTAGATCATGGTCAGCTGACGTGACTTCAAAATCTAAGCTACTTAACATTCCCTTCAAGGGCAGACCCTATTTGGGCCTGGTTGAAGGAGATTATTGCTGATATCACTGGAGGAAAAGGTCATGCCCTTCCTCAGGACAGGTCCAAATCTAGGGCCAAACAGTCTAATTTTCGTGCCTTTCAAAACTTCAAGGCAGGTGCGGCATCAACTTCCTCTAATGCTAAACAAGAGGGAACTTTTGCTCAATCCAAGACGGTCTGGAGACCAAACCTGACCTGGAAAAAAGGTAAGCAGGTAAAAAAGCCTGCTGCTGCCTCTAAGACAGCATGAAGGAACGGCCCCCTATCCGGGAACGGATCTAGTAGGGGGCAGACTTTCACTTTTTGCCCAGGCGTGGGCAAGAGATGTTCAGGATCCCTGGGCGTTGGAAATTATATCCCAGGGATATCTTCTGGACTTCAAAGCTTCCCCCCCAAAAGGGAGATTTCACCTTTCACAATTATCTGCACACCAGATAAAGAGAGAGGCATTCTTACACTGTGTACGAGACCTCCTAGTTATGGGAGTGATCCATCCAGTTCCAAAGGAGGAACAGGGACAGGGTTTTTACTCAAATCTGTTTGTGGTTCCCAAAAAAGAGGGAACCTTCAGACCAATTTTGGATCTAAAGATCTTAAACAAATTCCTCAGAGTTCCGTCGTTCAAGATGGAAACTATTCGTACCATCCTACCACTGATCCAGGAGGGTCAATATATGACTACAGTGGATCTAAAGGATGCTTATCTTCACATTCCGATACACAAAGATCATCATCGGTTTCTCAGGTTTGCCTTTCAAGACAGGCATTACCAGTTGTAGCTCTTCCCTTGGGATTAGCTACAGCCCCAAGAATCTTTACAAAGGTTCTAGGGTCGCTTATGGCGGTCCTAAGGCCGCGGGGCATAGCAGTAGCCCCTTATTTAGACGACATCCTGATACAGGCGTCAAACTTCCAAATTACCAAGTCTCATACGGACGTAGTACTGGCATTTCTGTGGTCGCATTGGGTGGAAAGTGAACGAGGAAAAGAGTTCTCTATCCCCACTCACAAGAGTTTCCTTTCTAGGGACTCTGATAGATTCTGTAGAAATGAAAATTCACCTGACGGAGTCCAGGTTATCAAAGCTTCTAAATTCCTGCCGGGTTCTTCATTCCATTCCGCGCCCTTCGGTGGTTCAGTGTATGGAAGTAATCGGCTTAATGGTAGCGGCAATGAACATAGTGCCGTTTGCACGCTTACATCTCAGACCGCTGCAACTATGCATGCTCAGTCAGTGGAACGGGGATTACACAGATTTGTCCCCTCAACTGAATCTGGACCAAGAGACCAGGGATTCTCTTCTCTGGTGGCTATCTCGGGTCCATCTGTCCAAAGGTATGACCTTTCGCAGGCCAGATTGGACAATTGTTACGACAGATGCCAGCCTTCTAGGTTGGGGTGCAGTCTGGAATTCCCTGAAGGCTCAGGGATCATGGACTCAGGAGGAGTCTCTCCTTCCATTAAATATTCTGGAACTAAGAGCGATATTCAAGGCTCTTCAGGCTTGGCCTCAGTTAGCAACTCTGAGGTATATCAGATTTCAGTCGGACAACATCACGACTGTAGCTTACATCAACCATCAAGGGGGAACGAGAAGTTCCCTAGAGATGTTAGAAGTTTCAAAAATAATTCGCTGGGCAGAGATTCACTCTTGCCACCTATCAGCTATCCATATCCCAGGTGTAGAGCACTGGGAGGCGGATTTTCTAAGTCGTCAGACTTTTTATCCGGGAGAGTGGGAACTCCATCCGGAGGTATTTGCACAGCTGATTCATCGTTGGGGCAAACCAGAACTGGATCTCATGGCGTCTCGCCAAAACGCCAAGCTTCCGTGTTATGGATCCAGGTCCAGGGATCCCAAGGCGACACTGATAGATGCTCTAGCAGCGCCCTGGTCTTTCAACCTGGCTTATGTGTTTCCACCGTTTCCTCTGCTCCCTCGACTGATTGCCAAGATCAAGCAGGAGAGAGCATCGGTGATTCTGATAGCACCTGCGTGGCCACGCAGGACCTGGTATGCAGATCTAGTGGACATGTCATCCTTTCCACCATGGCCTCTGCCTCTGAGACAGGACCTTCTACTTCAGGGTCCTTTCAACCATCCAAATCTAATTTCTCTGAGGCTGACTGTCTGGAGATTGAACGCTTGATTTTATCAAAGCGTGGCTTCTCCGAGTCAGTTATTGATACCTTAATACAGGCACGAAAGCCTGTCACCAGGAAAATTTACCATAAGGTATGGCGTAGATATCTTTATTGGTGTGAATCCAAGGGTTACTCATGGAGTAAGGTCAGGATTTCTAGGATATTATCTTTTCTCCAAGAAGGTTTGGAAAAAGGATTGTCAGCTAATTAAGCGTCTGGCAGATGTTCCAGACGTTCAGGCATTTTGTCAGGCTTTAGTTAGAATCAAGCCTGTGTTTAAACATGTTGCTCCACCATGGAGCTTAAACTTGGTTCTTAAGGTTCTTCAAGGAGTTCCGTTTGAACCTCTTCATTCCATAGATCAAGCTTTTATCTTGGAAAGTTCTTTTTTTGGTAGCTATTTCCTTGGCTCGTAGAGTCTGAGCTATCTGCCTTACAATGTGATTCTCCTTATCTGATTTTTCATACGGATAAGGTAGTCCTGCGTACCAAACCTGGGTTCTTACATAAGGTGGTATCTAACAAGAATATCAATCAAGAGATTGTTGTTCCATCCTTGTGTTACACAATCTGGACGTGGTCCGTGCTTTAAAGTTTTACTTACAAGCTACTAAAGATTTTCGTCAAACATCTGCTTTGTTTGTTGTCTACTCTGGACAGAGGAGAGGTCAAAAGGCTTCGGCAACCTCTTTTTATTTTTGACTAAGAAGCTTAATCCGCTTAGCCTATGAGGCTGCTGTCCAGCAGTCTCATCCTGAAAGGATTACAGCTCATTCCACTAGAGCTGTGGCTTCCACTTGGGCCTTTAAAAATGAGGCTTCTTTTGATCAGATTTGCAAGGCGAAGACTTGGTCTTCGCTTCATATTTTTTCAAAATTTTCAAAATTTGATACTTTTGCTTCTTCAGAGGCTATATTTGGGAGAGAGGTTTTACGGGCAGTGGTTCCTTCCATTTAAGTTCCTGCCTTGTCCCTCCCTTCATCCGTGTACTTTAGCTTTGGTATTGGTATCCCACAAGTAATGGATGAACCGTGGACTGGATACACCTTACAAGAGAAAACACAATTTATGCTTACCTGATAAATTTATTTCTCTTGTGGTGTATCCAGTCCACGGCCCGCCCTGTCATTTTAAGGCAGGTAATTTTTAAATTTAAACTACAGTAACCACTGCACCCTATGGTTCCTCCTTTCTCGGCTTGTTTTCGGTCGAATGACTGGCTATGACCGTTAGGGGAGGAGCTATATTACAGCTCTGCTGTGGGTGTCCTCTTGCAACTTCCTGTTGGGAATGAGAATATCCCACAAGTAATGGATGAACCGTGGACTGGATACACCACAAGAGAAATAAATTTATCAGGTAAGCATAAATTGTGTTTTTCTAAATATCACAGAATTAGCAAATCCCATTACTGCACTAGTGAAGAGTTCACCTTGTGAACCAAGTTTGGTATAAAACACCTTTTTCAGAGGGACTATTCATAGTGACTACATGAACTACTTATTTGCTTGAATTGTTTTTTTATTTTCACGGAACTGACATATATACAGTATAATACTGGTAGAAAACCATGGTTAGCTGTGGTTTTATCTATACTATAATCGCATTTGTAATGCGTCCTTCGCCAGTTTCGCACGCATTCTCAAAGGAATGTTTTCTGTTCGCGCAGGTGGATTCTTTCACCACCCTGACATTTTCGGAATCCACCTGGATGCAGCGTAGGCAAACCCGAAGCCTTAAAAAAAAAAAAAAAAGACGCAACTGCACGAAATAACTAAAAAAAACGCCCGCACAAAATAACAATTAAAACACGTAACCGCCCGCACAAAGTATAACAAAAAAAACCTTACCTCCCGCACAAAGTATTAACAAACACCTTAACCGTCAACCCCCACATCGCAAAACAATAAAGTAATTAACCCCTAATACGCAAATAACGTAATTAAACTATTAACCCCTTAATCGCCAACCACCCACATCACAATAAACCTAATTTACCCATTAAACCCTAAACCGCAAAATCCCCACATCTCAATAACCCTAATTAACCTATTAACCCCTAAACCGCCAACCCCCCACATCGCAATAACCCTAATTAATATATTAACCCCTATACCGCCACCCCCCACAATGCAAATAACTAATTTAATTACTAAGCCCCCTAACCTAACACCCCCTAAATTAACCCCAATTACTACTAAATTACAATTAAAATAAAAATACTAACATTAAATTACCAAAAATAAAAAAGTCTAACATTACAGAAAAAATAAACAAAATTATCAAAAATAAAAAAATTATACCTAATCCCTATGAAAATTAAAAAGCCCCCCCCAAATAAAAACACCCCCTAATCTAAACTACCAATAGCCCTTTAAAGGGCCTTTTGTAGGGCATTGCGCTAAGTTAAACAGCTCTTTTACCTCTAAAAAATACTAAGTCCCCCCTAAAATCCCACCTGGTTTATTCCTCTGTCAGTTCTTTTTGCTCTTTTGTATAGTTATGTGAATATTTGTTTTCGGAAACTGATATTTGCTGTAAACATCAGCGTATGTCATTTACAGCAGAGAATCCTTTTACTTGCATAATAAATTTGTCTAACATATGGCTTGAGAAGAACAATAAAGTCAAAATAAAATGTTCATGATTCAGAAAGAGCATGCAGTTGTAGCCCTTTTTGCTCTTTCAAACAGTTCTGTCTTGGGCATGTAAAGATAAAATCATTGAAAAAAATAAATAAAATAAAAACAAATATAGTTTAATACACTTATAGTAGGTTATTAAAAACAGCCTACAGATCCCCATGACCCAATGGCCTGTAAAACTCTCTTTAAAATAAAGGCCCTATTTAATTTTTAATAGCCAAGTTATCACTGTCGTAATAGTGATCACCTGGCAGGAATAAATGTGCAATTATTTGAAAATAACCTCATTGGAGCCCTAACATGCACATCAAAGTTATATAAATATACCAAAAGGCCCTAATTTATATGAAGATAAACCCTTCTTGTTCTGGCCATACAGACAAATAAACATAAATTTTTTTGCAACATTGTTTATTTATATATATATTAATGAGGGGGTCTCTAGTCACTTATAATAAATAGGCCATCAAAAATAGCTCTGTAGATATTACCAGACCAAAGCAGTTCATGTCAGTTTAATAATCTATTCCCAACATATAAGCACTGGAAGCTCAGGATTTATAAGGGGAGTTTTGTTAGAACTTAAAGGGACAGTAAACACCTTGTAATTACAAGACATTTCTGTTACTGTCCTACAGTATAACATCAGCCAACTGTAAACATTTGTTTAACAAAATAAAATCCTGTTTACTGCAATTGGTTTTCAATAGAAAAACTGCACCCAACCCTAATCATTGCCATTAAGTTAGTATAAAGTGAACTGTTTTGCAGTTGTTATCTATTAAAGGCAATTAGGAAAAGATTTGATGCAGAGTTAGCTCTGAAAAAAATCGGCAGGATGCAGTTCCAACTCAATGTACAATTTTCAGAGCTAAATTACATAAAAAGGGGCAAAATAAATCATGAGTATATTACAAAGGTGTGTTATTATGCATAATTAAAGGGACACTAAACCCAATTTTGTTATTTTGTGATTCAGATAGAGCATTTAATTTTAAGCAACTTTCTAATTTACAACTATTATCAATTTTTCTTCCTTCTCTTGCCATCTTTATTCGAAAAAGAAGGCATATAAGCTATTTTTTGGTTCAGTACGCTGTACAGGCAGTACAGCACTTGTTTATTGGTGGGTGACTTAATCCACCAATCAGCAAGAACAACCCAGGTTGTTCACCAAAAATAGGCCGGCATCTATACTTACATTCTTGTTTTTCAAATAAAGATACCAAGAGAATGAAGAAAATTTGATAATAGGAGTAAATTAGAAAGTTGCTTGAAATTGCATGCTCTATCTGAATCACAAAAAAATGTTGGTTCAGTGTCCCTTTAAACATCTTATGTTAAAGCTACACTAATAACATAGCTAAAGGCTAACTTGACAGTCATGGTATAATGTGATGCCTGGTTGTCATGGTCAACCTTAGGGGAGTGGCTTATGTGATGCAGCGGTTATGTCACAAAACTAACTGACAACACAAAGCCACCACCCTCATAACTGCTGCTCACTTTACTAGAGTTGCCAGACTGACCCAACTGAGCTTCAGAAATCACTGACATGTAAATATGAGTTATCTAATATCTATATTTCACAGCTAGCACAGTACAGTACAGTATAGTATGTGCTGGTAAGAAGAACAGTGACTTCCTCCAAAACAATGCAAATGGCATCAGGTGGGAGCTGCAGGTATGAACACCAATTACTACAGGTTGTGTTGCCATGATCACCCCAACTCAGTAACTGAATAATACTGTCACCTGAGTTTAAAACTTAAAAAATTAGAAGAAGCTTCGGCAAACATCTGAGGATATGACGTGAAATTTATTTTGATACTGGACTTATGACAACACAGCCCGCAGATTGATATCTTGTTGTTCATTTTGTTTTGCACATATGTTATCTACTTCTATATAACTCTTGACTTTCTGGCCTGTTAGGCTAAGATTGCTTATGAACACCTCATTCTTGTATAATGTTTATTTTGTCATATCCTCTTGGAAATATTTCTCAATAAAATATTGTTGAAAAAGAATAATACTGTCACATTTATATTACAGATACATGACAGAAGTAATAGCTTAAACTTTGTAGCTTCCTATGGGCACCAGTACTCTGATACAAAACATAGCATACAAACATAATGATCAATATAATCTTCACACCTTTATTTAAAAATACATATAATTTAATAAATATTTTAATTTTTAAAATGGTCAGACAAGCAAAGTTCAGTAACAATAAGGCAATCCAACAATTCAAGGGTTAAGCAGCAGAGTGGTCAGACAAGCAGAGTTCGGTAAAAATAAGGCAATCAAAGTAACAGCAGTTCAGAATAATTGCACACAGGGAAGCACAAGACTAACCTATACTTGGGCACTGGAGGTAAGTAACGTAGGTACTTACATAGGCGCAGATTCACGCCAAGAGGAGTCATAGGTGATCTGACCGGCATCAGAGGGGAAATGGCATGCGGTGATGATGTCATCGCAGCGTACCCACAGGAATCACCACGTCCATGGCAATGGCCATAGCAACAGGACTGAGCAGCGAGAGGAGCCGAGAAGCGGCGTGACAGATGCAGCATCTGATGCAGCTGTTTGTCCTGCTTGACCCGAATGAAGAAAAGACAACTGGCGATCTGAAATAAAATCAGATCAGAGTGATGCGCATCTGGCTAGCAGTATAAGCGCTGATGTCAGATGTCCTCGAGCTGCAAACTCACTGGTGCTGGGACCCTCATTAAACACTGAACTGTAAGGTGCAGCATCTGATGCAGCTGTTTGTTCTTCTTGACCTGGATGAAGAAAAGGCAACTGGCGATCT